>NW_024070208.1:57880456-58175849 GCF_014754425.2 Oryx dammah
AGAGTTCCAAAGAATAGCAAGGAGAGATCAGAAAGCCTTCCTCAGCGAGCGATCAATGCAAAGAAATAGAGGAAAACAACAGAATGGGAAAGACTAGAGATCTCTTCAAGAAAATTAGAGAAACCAAGGGAACATTTCATGCAAAGATGGGCTCGATAAAGGACAGAAATGGTCTGAACCTAACAGAAGCAGAAGATATTAAGAAGAGGAGGCAAGAATACACAGAAGAACTGTACAAAAAAGATCTTCATGACCAGGATAATCACGATGGTGTGATCACTCATCTAGAGCCAGACATCCTGGAATGTGAAGTCAAGTGGGCCTTAGAAAGCATCACTATGAACAAAGCTAGTGGAGGTGATGGAATTGCAATTGAGCAGTTTCAAATCCTGAGAGATGATGCTGTGAAAGTACTGCACTCAAAATGCCAGCAAATTTGGAAAATTCACCAGTGGCACAGGACTGGAAAAGGTCTGTTTTCATTCCAATCCCAAAGAAAGGCAATGCCAAAGAATGCTCAAACTACCACACAGTTGTGCTCATCTCACATGCTAGCAAAGTAATACTCAAAATTCTCCAAGCCAGGCTTCAGCAATACATGAACCGAGAACTTCCAGATGTTCAAGCTGGTTTTAGAAAAGGCAGAGGAACCAGAGATCAAATTGCCAACATCTGCTGGATCATGGAAAAACCAAAAGAGTTTCAGAAAAACATCTATTTCTGCTTGACTGACTATGCCAAAGGCTTTGACTGTGTGGATCACAATAAACTCTGGAAAATTCTGAAAGATGGGAATACCAGACCACCTGACCTGCCTCTTGAGAAATCTGTATGCAGGTCAGGAAGCAACAGTTAGAACTGGACATGGAACAGACTGGTTCCAAATAGGAAAAGGAGTACATCAAGGCTGTATATTGTCACCCTGCTTATTTAACTTCTATGCAGAGTACATCATGAGAAATGCTGGGCTGGAAGAAGCCAAGCTGGAATCAAGATTGCCAGGAGAAATATCAATATGCAGGTAATACCACTCTTATGGCAGAAAGTGAAGAAGAACTAAAGAGCCTCTTGATGAAAGTGAAAGAAGAAACTGAAAAAGTTGGCTTAAAGCTCAACATTCAGAAAACGAAGATCATGACATCCGGTCCCATCACTTCATGGGAAATAGATGGGGAAACAGTGGAAATGGTGTCAGATTTATTTTTTGGGGGGCTCCAAAATCACTGCAGATGGTGACTGCAGTCATGAAATTAAAAGATGCTTACTTCTTGGAAGAAAAGTTATGACCAACCTAGATAGTATATTCAAAAGCAGAGACATTACTTTGCTGACTAAGATCCGTCTAGTCAAGGCTATGGTTTTTCCTGTGGTCATGTATGGATGTGAGAGTTGGACTGTGAAGAAGGCTGAGCACCGAAGAATTGATGCTTTTGAGCTGTGGTGTTGGAGAAGACTCTTGAGAGTCCCTTGGCCTGCAAGGAGATCCAACCAGTCCATTCTGAAGGAGATCAGCCCTGGGATTTCTTTGGAAGGAATGATGCTAAAGCTGAAACTCCAATACTTTGGCCACCTCATGCAAAGAGTTGACACATTGGAAAAATCTCTGTTGCTGGGAGGGATTTGGGGAAGGAGGAGAAGGGGACGACCAAGGATGAGATGGCTGGATGGCATCACTGACTCAATGGACGTGAGTCCGAATGAACTCCAGGAGTTGGTGATGGACAGGGAGGCCTGGCGTGCTGCAATTCATGGGGTCACAAAGAGTCGGACACGACTGAGTGACTGAACTGAACTGAACTGATCTGAGGTTGGTAATAACTTTTTTTTCAAGGAGTAAGTGTCTTTTAAATTTCATGGCTGCAGTCACCATCCGCAGTGATTTTGGAGCCCAAAATATAAATTCTGCCACTGTTTCCATTGTTTACCCAACTATTTGCCATGAAGTGACAGGTGGATGCCATTATCTTAGTTTTCTGAATGTTGAGCTTTAAGCCAACTTTTTCACTCTCTTCTTTCACTTTCATCAAGAGGCTCTTTAGTTCTTCTTCACTTTCTGCCATAAGGGTGGTATTATCTGCATATCTGACGTTATTGATATTTCTCCTGGCAATCTTGATTCCAGCTTGTGCTTCATCCAGCCCAGCATTTCTGATGGTATACTCTGAATATAAGTTAAATAATCAGGGTGACAATATACAGCCTTGTCATACTCCTTTTCCTATTTGGAACCAGTCTGTTGTTACATGTCCAGTTCTAACTGTTGTTTCCTCACCTGGATACAGCTTTCTCAAGAGACACATCTGGTGGTCTGGTATTCCCATCTTTTGAAGAATTTTCCACAGTTTGTGGTGATTCACACAGTCAAAGGCTATGGCATAGTCAATAAAGCAAATGTAGATTTTTTTTTTTTTCTGGAATGCTCTTGTTTTTTTAATGATCCAGTAGATGTTGGCCTTTTGATCTCTGGTTCCTTTACCTTTTCTAAAACCAACTTGAACATCTGGAAGTTCACGGGTCATGTATTGTTGATGCCTGGCTTGGTGAATTTTGAGCATTACTTTGCTAGCATGTGAGATGAGTGCAATTGCGTGGTAGTTTGAGCATTCCTTGGCATTGTTTTTTGGGGGATTGGATTGAAACCTGACCTTTTCTAGTCCTGTGCCCACTGGTGAGTTTTCCAAATTTGCTGGCATATTGAGTGCAGCATTTTCACAGCATCATCTTTTAGGATTTGAAATAGCTCAATAGAAATTCCATCACCTCCACTATCTTTGTTCATAGTGATGCTTCCTAAGGCCCACTTGACTTCCCATTCCAGGATGTCTGGCTCTAGGTGAGTGATCACACCATCATGATCCCTAACTTAAGAAGCAGCAAAAGATTCAAGTTTTGCTTGTAAGCAAATTATCTTTCACAAAGAGTAATAATAATCTTGGAATTAAGAAAACTAAATATGGTTATTTAATCCTATAAATTGCAAATAGTTGAATTTCCAGTTTAAAAAATAACTAGACATTCAAACCAAATACAGATGAAATAGTAGGGGAAAAATACTCACGTCAAAAAATGAAAAGCATGTTAGATTAGCAGACAATTACTGTAAAACAAGATCAATCCTTTAAAGAACAACCTGATTTTAATGAGTGGAAGTGGAACAATAGAGACACTAAAGGAAAAACTGACTGGATAGAGAAATTTGATAGAGAAAATGGGTAGAGATATTCACTGGCTTAAGAAATTTGAATAATGTAAGAAAGTATCAGTTGAAAGTATGAATTGAAAAATCAGTGAGCTGAAGGCATACTAACAGGAAATTATGTAGCAAGATTGAAAATACATAGACAAGAAACATATAATACTTGTGATTAATAAAAATGGAACAGGTATATAGATGCTTCAGGCAACAAAAAATAAAAATATATTATGATAAATACTATATCTGTTAAATTTGGAAGATCACATGAGGTAGAAAAAATGTCTAGAAAAATAAAATCACCAAATTGCCCCATGAAAAAGAAAAAAAAAAGAAATATCTTGTTTTTCAAAATTATTTTATAAATAATTCCATATTTATCTGTAATGTATAGTTTTATTATAACTATTTACAATTTTATTTATATTTGTATTGTAAGAAAATAATGTACATATTTGATTTTATAAATTTATTTATAAATTATAAGTAATCAATTTTAAGTAATAAGTAATATAAATTTTTAAATTAAATTATTGCATTAAATATATTTTGTCTATTTTAAACTTTATTTTCAGAAGATGTGATTGTTGCCAAAAATATTCATAAATATCAACATAATAATGAATAAAATTAATAAAAGTATGACAATCATGAAATTGCTATAAAAATATGCTTATATTTTTGATATTCTGGAAATAGACAATTATTTTAGATTGATGCAATTTAGAGTAACAAAGTATGAATTATCTATATATAAATTTAAACAATGATCTATAGTAGCTCTATGGAAAATGTAAAATTCTAACAGATGTGTCAAAGAAAATATAACTAATGTATATATTATAGCATATTCATGATCTTACCACTAAATGTTATAAATATATCAATTGATATCAATTATTTAATAGTGTCATTTAATCTAACTCAATATATAAAAATTTTTGTGGAAATCAGCAAGCATCCTCCAACATATATGTTGATATAAGATTGGATTCTCCTTTGAAATATCCAGATATATTATAAAGTTGTAAAGCTTTAGCTGTATGAGTATGGTTTCTAGTATAGGGATAGAAAAAGATTATATATATATATACATATATATGTATATAATTTGTATATTATACATATATAATTTGGGTTACATAAATTTCATACCTTTGGTTCTTTTTTAGTTTTTTCTTTTTTTTTTAACTCTGAAAATTATTGGCCATCTATAGCAGGCTGTCTTCAAAAATCCTATATGAGCCAGTTCAGACTGAATCTTGATTTCTGATAGTTGCTAAAACTATATCAAGTTAAAAAATTAAGTCCACATTTAGGAAATATATTTTACCTTCATGCATAGAAACTAATATAAATACAAAGACATTCTCATAGAGTTGTTCCTTGACTTTCAAGACTTATATTTGAAAGAATACTCTTCCTTACAAAGTGAGTATGTGATGTGGCAACACCATGTTAGTAAAATGGAGCTGTTTCATAGTTTGCATTTTTTAAACTGCAGACAACTTTATTACCCTCTCTCTTTTACCTAGTTTTACAAGATTAAAAGTATCTAAGAGATAATGCACTTAGAATTTTTAATTCTTCCTGAGATCATTCACAATCAATAGTTTTAGAATATAGTCTTCTTATTAAATGAATTATTATGTCTGATTTTATATAAGAATGAAATATAGCCATTTGCAGCAACATGTAGGGACCCCTTAGAGAGCATCCTACTAAGTAAAATAAGCCAGATAAATACAAATATCATATAATATACCTTTATGTGAAATCTAAAAAATAGTGTAAATAAACTTATAAATAAAACAGAAACAGTCCCAAGAGATAGAAAACAAATGAGGTCTATAAAGGGGAAAGGTGAAGAGGGCTAAATTAGTACGAGTTTGGGCTAAACATAAACACACTACTATATTTAAAATAGATAATCAACCAGGACCTACTGTATGACACAGAGAAATATACTAAATATTTTTATAGTAACTTATGTGGTAGTGCAGTGGTAAAGAATCTGCCTGCCAAGGCAGAAGACACAGGAGATTTGGGTTTGATCCCTGAGTCAGAAAGTTCCCTGGAGGGGGGAATGGTAACCCACTCCAGTATTCTTGCTTGGAAAATCCCATGGACAAGGGAGTCTGGTGGGCTGCACTCCATGGGGTTGTAAAGAGTTGAACATGACTTAGTGACTGAGCACCAGCACATATGAGAAAAGAATCTGAAAAATAAAATATTCATATGTATTCATATATATAAAACTTTGCTATACACCTGAAACTAAAACAACATTGTAAATCAACTATACATCAATACATTTTTGTATTTAATTTTGAACAATTCTATGTAAAAGTCAAATTTGAAAATATAGGAGATGCAGATCCTGACTTGAAGGCACACGATACTGAATTATAAAACATCACTTGATTATTTTTCCTCATTTTTCTCCTTTTTGATGTAGATTTGAAAAAAAAATAGCAAAAATGTAAACTGATATCAGGATATCAGAAATCAGGATATCAATAAGATAGAGCATGCCAGTTTAAGAAGAAAAAACTTTTTAATGAAAAAAAAGATCTCATTTACAATTCTTCTAAGAGTTAAGTGGAGGACACCTCTTGGCTTTGGATATTTGGTTGTGGGGAGAGGTGGATGCATCATCAATAATTTTTATGGTTCGTTAAAATTAAGTCATCCATATTATCCTCTCTCTGTTGGTTGCACTTGGAAATGTTGAGGTACAGGAAAGAACTCATGTTTACAGATTATAGATTACAGATTACTTCTGCTTATGTCTATATTTTTTTTTTCCTTTTGATCTGTGTACTAATTTCTTCAGATAGTTTACAGCAGCAAATGTTTGGAAAAAAACTTTCTGATGAATTGTTGAGCTAGTCAAAAGTAGGGGTTTTCAAAGTGTACACCAAGACTAAATGCTCTATCTAGATTGTGCAACATCCTTTTGTATGGCAAAATACTTTTGCTTGTTGTCATTTTCTATTTTATTAAATATGAATATCAACACCATCAATAACACAGTTATTATCAATTACATAGGTATATGGTTTTAGTTAAATAAATATGACTGAAACCTAATAAAAGACCCTGATGCCGGGAAAGATTGAGGGCAGGAGGAGAAGGAGACGACAGAGGATGAGATGTTTGGATGGCATCACAGACTCAATGGACATGGGTTTGGGTGAACTCCGGAAGTTGGTGATGGACAGGGAGGCCTGGCGTGCTGCGGTTCATGGGGTCAGAAGAGTTGGACATGACTGAGTGACTGAACTGAACTGACTGGGGTCTAATGTATTATCTTACTAAAATTTTTATACCAAAAATAATTTTTGACACTCTGAAGTATCTTTTTTAATAGACTGAATAAAGTAAAAAAGCATTCTATTGTATATCACGTTCAAGAAAGTATTGTAATTTGTCATTTTTATGTGCTTGGCCTTGTAAAGAGTTATGTGATGACATACATTTCTTTGACTGAAATCTAATTCAAGTTTACAATTAGTACATAACATGTCTCAGATACATAGCACCATAGAGTAAGTGACAACTTTTCTCTTCTTATTTGAACAAAATTGTGCCAAATATTGACATCCAAAATATAGATATGAATTTATCTAAAGGTAATGGTGCCATCTTCTACTTCAGTGTATAATCTTTTCATTTTGTTTTCTTTAGATAGCTTCATAGTTCTCTGAATATTAATCACAATTGTGATTAATAATCGTAGAATTGAGCAAAGATAACTGGACTCAAAGTTTTATGTGTGACTGGACATAACATTTCTCTATTTCATCAATTAAACCTTTGTGCTGATATCTAACAAGCATGCTATAAATTGCACATTTAATTAATTTGCTAAATTTACACAAACTGAACACCCTAGTGTAACCAGCAATCCTATCAACAAACAAATCTCTACTAGCAACACATTGTACACTTCCTGCTCCATCTTAGTCACTAAGCACTCCCTCAAGAGTATCATTACTAACCTGTAACATCACAAAATAGTATTACTTGTTATTATATTTTATGTAAAGAAAATCATTAATCATTTATGTATGATTTCTTTCACTCAATATTATGCTTGGGAGTTTGATCTATATTATTGTATGTAGATTAAGCCATACATTCTCACTGCTATATAGTTTTTTGCGTGACTGTATCTCCATTTATTTATCCTTTTAATGTTGATAAGTATTGAATATTTTCCAATCTTTGATTATTTTATTAGAATTGCTGTGAGCATTCTTGTACAAACTTTTGTTAAATATTTAACTGCTCTTCTCTAGATTGTCTGCTAAGTACAGGAATTACTGGGTTATAGAGAACACATATATTCAGTGATAATATCCATACCTAAACAATTTCTCAAGGTGATAGTAGCAATTTTACATGCCTGCTGGCAGTATATGAGAGTTCTGGTAGGTTCACATTAATAGCAAACCCTTGATATTTTCATTTTTAGCTTGCTTTCATGGCCCTTAAATAGCTTTGCCAACTCTTTCCTCTCTGGTTTATTTTCCTTCTCACTCTACATGTGTTTGAATTAATACAGATTCAACCATAAAATAAATCCCAAGGCATAGAAATATATTTCTAGCTAGGTCAATTTAAAACCCACAGGTGATGCCCAAGTGCTTCCTGAATCATTCAACCTACATGAAATTTCTCAAGATTTTAAGAAATAATCTCAATAGTTTCTTGTTTTTTTAAAAAAACAAATAATCTTGTTTTTCTTTATTTGTTTAATACCCTACACATCTGATTTTTATTTTAGTTTTATTCTTTATGTCTTCAAAAAACAAGTGCAAATGTATTTTCCCTCTTTATTATTTATAACTACAGCTTTCTTGACAATATTACTGCCTTTGCCATTATTCAAAGTTTATTGTCTCTTATCTCATTTCTTTCAATACCTGTTTACTTTTTCACTTTGAATTCAACTCCCCACTTGTTTTCTAGACATCTCTTGTAAAATGCAGTTTGTTCATCAGTTCAGTTCAGTTCAGTCACTCAGTCGTGTCCGACTCTTTGCAACCCCATGAATCGTAGCACGCCAGGCCTCCCTGTCCATCACCAACTCCCAGAGTTCCCTCAAACTCATGTCCAAACTCATGCCATCCAGCCATCTCATCCTCTGTTGTCCCCTTCTCCTCCTGCCTCCAATCCCTCCCAGCATCAGGGTCTTTTCCAATGAGTCAACACTTTGTGTGAGGTGGCCAAGTTATTGGAGTTTCAGCTTTAGCATCATTCCTTCCAATGAACACCCAGGACTGATCTCCTTTAGGATGGACTGGTTGGACCTCCTTGCAGTCCAAGGGAATCTCAAGAGTCTTCTCCAACACCACAGTTCAAAAGCATCAATTCTTCGGTGCTCAGCCTTCTTCACAGTCCAACTCTCACATCCATACATGACCACTGGAAAAACCATAGCCTTGAATAGATGGACTTTTGTTGGCAAAGTAATATCTCTGCTTTTTAATATGATATCTAGGTTGATCATAACTTTTCTTCCAAGGAGTACACATCTTTTAATTTCATGGCTGCAGTCACCATCTGCAGTGATTTTGGAGCCCCAAAAAATAAAGTCTGACACTGTTTCCACAGTTTCCCCATCTATTTCCCATGAAGTGATAGGACCAGATACCATGATCTTCGTTTTCTGAATGTTGAGCTTTAGGCCAACTTTGTCACTCTCCTCTTTCACTTTCATCAAGAAACTCTTTAGTTCCTCTTCACTTTCTGCCATAAGGGTGATGTCATCTGCATATCCAAGGTTATTGATATTTCCCCTGGCAATCTTCATTTCAGCTTGTACTTCTTCCAGCCCAGCATTTCTCATGATGTACTCTGCATATAAGTTAAATAAGGGTGACAATAAACAGCCTTGACATACTCCTTTAGAACTATCATAATGTTGTCCTTTTATTTTTTCCCTTCTTACAATAAAAGAAAAATTCCTTATCCTGGCAAGCAAGATATTTTGTACCCAGGCCTAAGATTTGCAGGCCCATCTCCTTGGAGACAGCATTGAATTGTAGAAATAATAAGTGTTCTTTTCAGATGAACATAATACTTGAGAAATTATCAGGTCATCAAAGTCTTTGATTTTCTTTGTTCTACTTTGTGTAAAATTTTATGTCTACCTATTTCAGAATAAAGTTTTATAAGGATTAAATTAAATGATTTATCATGTGAAAGACCATCATAGCCTAATTCATAATAGGCACTTAAAATATGTAATTAGCTTCTGACATTTCATCAAGCATGTGCTTATTTCCTGCCATATCAGGATACATTCATAACACTGAGTTGATAATGTTTTTAATTTCTCTGTATCATTGCTCATGATATCCCTCCCATCTTCCTTGGGCATACTTCCTAACTTAACCAGGGTGAGAGGGCTGGCAAATTCATATTCTTTGATCAAAAAATGCTACCATGTCATTTCTTTTGTGATTATTTTCTTTATAGCTGTGATCTTTGTTCCATGCATCATGGTTCATATTCCATTTTCTACATAACTAGCAGCTTCTGGCTCAAAGCTATATCCAAAGTTAAACACAAAGTAAATAATTACACTAGTCAATTAATTGCTACAAAATTGCTTACCAATATGTGTTATGTGTTCAGTATGTTAATCACTTAGTGATTTATAACATTTCATTGATTGACTGATCTAGTGAAAAACAAATGGGGGGCTTATGAAATAATTGAAAATTTAGGAAAAAAAAGGGGGGCTTCCCGGATGGCACATAGATAAAGAATCTGCCTGCCAGTGCAGGTAGTAGAGGCGGGTTCACTCACTAGGTCAGGAAGATTCTCTGGAGAAGGAATAGGCAGCCCACTTTAGTATTCTTTCCTGGAAAATCCCATGGACAGAGGAGACTACTGGGCCATCGTCCATGGGATGTTAAAGAGTAGGACACGAGTAAGCACATATGAGCAAGGCACAGTTTGAAAAATGTGTAGTCATATTATTTGATACTAAAATGTTTTCGTTTACCCCTGGAATCTAAAGCTTTTTTCTTAAATCCATAATAATTATCATTGGTCATATGCTCAAAGCAAAATTTCCATTCAATCCTTGAATCATGATTGAAAGTTAATTTAATTTGGTGTATTGATTCATGGGGCAAGAATTTGTTGAGCATCCATTTACTCAGTGCAGTATCAAGCAATGAAATTCATATTACTTAGTATTGGATGCAGCATCTCACATACCTTCCTGATTAGTGTGATAATAAATTTGGTTCCTGAATGTTTAAATTATGTAGTATTTTGTTCAGTGGATTCTACCTCTGATTTATTATTGAAAGTGATATGAAAGTCATAAATACTCTATTGGATTTTATAGTAGCTAAATTTTTCACACTAAGTATGATATGTATATATCTGAAAATATTTTAAGATCATTTCCTTAACTAGCACTTTTATTTTTATTTAAAGCCTAACCAGAAACAATTTAATTACATTCAACTATCACCAGATTTGGTTTTCAGAAATTGCATGCCCTATATCCCAAAATAAATGGAGAGTTAAGGAGAAAGTATTACTCATGTCTAAAATATTCATGAGGCAATGGGACATTTCTTGTGAACTATGGATATAAGAGGTTTTAAAGAGAATACATGCCAGTAGAATTGTAATGTACTTTTCAAATATCTCATTTCTTATGTCAGTAACTACCTTAAGGTTTAGCCAAAGGATTTCCAAATCAGAGATCTGAGTCTGACACTTAAGTTAAAGTCACTATTCAAAATGCCATTTCAGATCGCATTTGGGATTTGATAATCCTCAGGAATATCAAGTTTATATATGCTTTATGTTCATCTGAATTCAGTTGGAAAAATTCAGATTTCAATAGAAAATATCTGGTGAGAAAAATGACAGCCATTCACTTTGATTCCATTAGAAAGTATAAGTACTTATTCTATTATAGTTAATTTTTGTGCAGGCATCAATTTGAGCATAAATATTTTGCTACTACTGCATGCACTTAAAATATCATTTTGTGCTATTCTCCTTTATATATCCACTGATTTACCTTTTTTTTCTTTTTGTTGATATCAATATATTCAATATGAAGTAAAAATTTTTTCTCAAGATTATAAATGAAATTCCATTCTTTTAGATTGTATTCAGAATCCCCAACAAAAAACACTTTGCTGCTGTATAACTACTCTGCATGTTTGTCCACTACTATAATGTCCAGTAGGTTCTCTACTTTGAAAAAATATTTTAAAATTTCTTGTTTTATGCAATAAAAATTTTCTAAAGTGACAGTTCTAAAATATTTGAATGTTATCATTACAAGGAAGTGGTACTGTCTTTGAAGCTATTCAAGGAAATTTTGAGATTTGTTTTATAAACTAAGTTATCTTTGCTATATCTTTTGTAGGTTTGATAAAGATAACTTCCAAAAAAAAATAATCTGTATATTTTTGTTGTTGTTTTGTTGTTCAATTGCTAAAGTGTGTCCAACTCTTTGCAACCCCATGGACTGCACACCAGGTCACTGGTCCTTCACTGTCTATGAGAAATTTTTCAGATTCATGTTCTTAGAAGAAATGGCATAGTAATCATAGTCACCAAAAGAGTCCAAAATGCAGTACTAGGATGAAATCTCAAAAACAACAGAATGATCTCTGTTTGTTTTCAAGGCAAACCATTCAATATCACACGAATCTAAGTCTATGCCCTGACCAGTAATGCTGAAGAAGCTGAAGTTGAATGGTTCTATGACGACCTACAAAAGCTTCTAGAACTAACACATAAAAAAGGTGTCCTTTTTCATTATCAGTTCAGTTCAGTTCAGTCGCTCAGTCGTGTCCGACTCTGCGACCCCATGAATCGCAGCACGCCAGGCCTCCCTGTCCATCACCATCTCCTGGAGTTCACTCAGACTCACGTCCATCGAGTCCATGATGCCATCCAGCCATCTCATGGAATGTAAAAGTATGAAGGCAAGAGATACTTGGAGTAACATGCAAATATGGCCTTGGAGTGCAAAAGGAAGAAGGTCTAAGGCTAACAGAGTTTTGCCAAGAGAACACACTGGTCATAGCAAACACCTTCTTCCTACAACACAAGAGAAGGCTCTAACCATGGACATCACCAGATGGTCAGCACTGAAATCAAATTGATATATTCTTTCCAGCCAAAGATAGAGAAGCTCTATACAGTCAGCAAAAACAAGGCCAGGTATGACTGTGGCTCAGCTCATGAACTCATTATTGCCAAGTTCAGACTTAAATTGAAGAAAGTAGGGAAAACCACTAGAACATTCAGGTATGACCTAAATCAAATCCCTTATGATTATACAGTGGAAGTGAGAAATAGATTCAAGGGATTAGATCTGATAGAGTGCCTGAAGAACTATGGACGGAGGTTCTTGACATTGTACAGGAGGCAGTGATTAAGACCATCCCAAAGAAAAAGAAATGCAAAAGGGAAAATGGATGTCTGAGGAGGCCTTACAAATAGCTGAGAAAAAAGAGAAGCTAAAGGCAAAGGAGAAAAGGAAAGATACATCCATTTGAATGCAGAGTTCCAAAAAATAGCAAGGAGAGATAAGAAAGCCTTTTTCAGTGATCAATGCAAAGAAATAGAGGAAAATAATAGAATGGAAAAGACTAGAGATCTCTTCTAGAAAATTAGAGATACCAAGGGAACATTTCATGCAAAGAAAGGCACAATAAAGGACAGAAACATTATGGACCTTACAGAAGTAGAAGATATTAAGAAGAGGTGTCAAGAATACATAGAAGAACTATAGAAAATAGATCTAATGACCCAGATAACCATGATCATGTGATCACTCACCTAGATCCAGACATCCTAGATTGGGAAGTCAAGTGGGAAACATTGACTTAAGAAACATTACTACAAACAAAGCTAGTGGAGATGATGAAATTCCAGTTGAGCTATTTCAAATCCTGGAAGATGATGCTGTGAAAGTGCTACACTCAATATGCTAGCAAATTTGGAAAACTCAGCAGTGGCCACAGGACTGGCAAAGGTCTGTTTTCATTCAATCCCAAAGAAAGGCAAAGCGAAAGAATGTTCAAACTACTGCACAATTGCAGTCATCCCACACACTAGCAAGTAATGCTCAAAATTCTCCAAGTCAATAATACATGACCTGTGAACTTCAGGTGTTCAAGCTGGACTTAGGAAAGGCACAGGAACCAGAGATCTAATTGTCAACATCTGCTGGATGTTCAAAAAAGTAAGACAGTTCCAGAAACACATCTACTTCTGCTTTTTTGACTACACCAAAGCCTTTGATGGTGTGGATCACAACAACTGTGGAAAATTCTTGAATAAATGGGAATTACCAAACAACCTCTCCTGTTTCCTGAGAAATCTGTATGCAGGTCTAGAAGCATAGTTAGAACTGGACATGGAACAACAAACTGGTTCCAAATGAGGAAAGAAGTCATACCTGTATATTGTCATCCTGCTTATTTAACTTATATGCAGAGTCCATCATGAGAAACTCTGGGCTGGATTATGCACAAGCTGAAATCAAGATGGCTGAGAGAAATATCAATAACCTCAGATATGCAGAAGACACCACCCTTATTGCAGAAAGCAAACAACTAAAGACCCTCTTGATGAAAGTGAAAGAGGAGAGTGAAAAAGTTGGCTTATAGCTCAACATTCAGAAAACTAAGATCATGGCATCTAGTCCCATCACTTCATGGCAAATAGATGGGAAATAATGGAAACAGTATCAGAATTTATATTTTTGGCCTCCAAAATCACTGTAGATGGTGACTGCAACCATGAAAATAAAAGACACTTGCTCCTTGGAAGAAAAGCTATAACCAACATAGACAGCATATTAAAAAGCAGAGACATTACTTTGCCAACAAATGTCCATCTAGTCAAAGCTATGTTTTTTCCAATAGTCATGTATGGATATGAGAGTCGGACTATAAAGAAATCTGATTACCAAAGAATTGATGCTTTTAAACTGTAGTGTGGGAAAGGACTCTTGAGAGTCCCTTGGTCTACAAAGATGTCAAACCAGTCAATCCTAAAGAAAATCAGTCCTGAACATTCATTGGAAGGACTGATTCTGAAGCTGAAACTTCAGTACTTTGGCCACCTGCTGCAAAGAACAGACTCATTTGAAAAGACCCTGATGCTGGGAAAGGATGAAGGCAGGAGAAAGGGACAACATAGGATGAGATGGTTGGATGGCATCACTGCTCGATGGAGTTTGAGTAATCTCTGGGAGTTGGTGATAGACAGGGAAGCCTGGAGTGCTGCAGTCCATGAGGTCACAGACAGTCAGACATGACTGAGTGGCTGAACTGAAATGAACTGATATCCATTGATTCAGTGAAGCTGTCTAACCATCTCATCCTCTGCTGCCCCCTTCTCCTTTTGCCTTCAATCTTGCCCAACATCAGGCTCTTTTCCACTGAGTTGGCTCTTCACATCAGTTAGCCAGAGTATTGGAACTTCAGCTTCAGCACCAGTTTTTCTAATCGGTATTCAGGGTTGATTTCCTTTAGGATTGACTTGAGAGTTCCAAGGAACTCTCAAGAGTATTCTCCAGCTCAGTTTCCAAGTATCAGTTCTTCAGTGCTCAGGCTTCTTTATGGTCCAGTTGTCACATCCGTACATGGCTCCTGGAAAAACCATAGCTTTAACTATGTGGACCTTTGATGGCAAAGTGATATGTCTGCTTTTAAATTTTATTTTATTTTTAATTGGATGATAATTACAATATTGTTATGGTTTTTACCATACATCAACATGAATCAGCCATATATATACATATATTCCCTCTTAAACTTCCGTCCCTCCTCCCTCCCCATTTCATCTGTTTAGACTGTCTAGGTTTGTCTTAGCTTTCCTTCCAGGGAGCAAGTGTCTTTTATTTTCTTGGCTGCAGTCATTGCTCACAGTAATTTTGAAGCCCAAGAAAATAAAAACTGTCAGTGCCTCCACTTTTTCCTCTTTTATTTGCCATGAAGTGATGGCACCAGATGACATGATCTTATTTTTTTGAATCTTGAATTTTAAGCCAGCTTTTTCACTTTCCTCTTTCACCCTCATCAAGAGACTGTTTATGAAACCCAAATGAGTACCAAAGCAGAAACTGCATGCAAATTAACATTGGGTTTTATTAGAGGCACAACTTGAGGACTGGGCATGGGATACAGTGCAGTGTTAGTAGGCATTTCCGTACTTATTGAACCTGATCTCGTGATAAGACATAGTGAGCGCATCACAACTAGAGAGTAGCCCCCACTCTCCACAACTAGAGAAAGTCCGTGGGAACGAGCAAAGGCTCAGCAAAACCAAAAGTTAATTAGTTAATTAATCTTTAAAAAGAGACATACATGAGAAGATGTACAAGTATACGACAATTAATGAAATGCAACTATGGAATAAAAATATTTTTGAAGCATGGATTTGTTAGAAAAAGGATATTTGAGAAAAAATGAAGAACCTGGGTATGTTATTCCTTCAGAGTCAGATAGAGGAAAATTTGCCATTAAGGAGAAAGAAATGAAAGTGCTCTTCACAGCAAGGGGAAAGGATGGGCTTCTCCTGCTACTGCTAAGTCACTTCAGTCGTGTCCGACTCTGTGCAACCCCAGAGACAGCAGCCCACCAGGCTCCCCAGTCCCTGGGATTCTCCAGGCAAGAACATTGGAGTGGGTTGCCATTTCCTTCTCCAAAGAATGAAAGTGAAAAGTGAAAGTGAAGTCGCTCAGTCATGTCCGACCCTCAGCGACCCCATGGACTGCAGCCTTCCAGGCTCCTCAGTCCATGGGATTTTCCAGGCAAGAGTACTGGAGTGGGGTGCCATTGCCTTCTCCGAGGCTTCTCCTAGCACCTGTTATTATTCTCAAAATTAAGGGAACCATGTAACTAACTGATCTTATATGTATCTCTTATTAAGGTAGTGCATTTCTTTTTTCTCAAAAACTGTTTTTTGTTTTTTTTTTTAAGATTTTCTTGTAAGAAAATAGAAGGGTTTGCCAGAATTAGCCTCCTACATTTTCCCAAAGTGTGTAGTGAAAATCACTCAGTCGTGTCCAACTCTTTGCCACCTTATGGACTGCAGCCAGCCAGGCTCCTCTGTCCTTGGAATTCTCCAGGCTAGAATACTAGAGTGGGTAGCCCTTGCATTCTCCAGGGGATCTTCCCAGCCCATGGACTAAACCCAGGTCTCCTGCACTGCAGGTGAATTCTTTACCATCTGAGCCACCAGAGAAGCCCACATTTCCCCAAAGATTATGTTTATTATTGTACCATTCTGTTAAAAATTATCTTAGACTGCAAAAGTAATGGTTTACTGCTTTCATTTATTATTTATTCATTTTTATTTTAATGATTTCTAAGACTAAGATAGATTATTTGTAGTGTTTTCTTAAAACCTAGGCTTAAATATTCTAGAAGTATTTTCAACTATTACAAAGGTTGCATTATTATATATTTATAATCATCATTACTTACTTTTATCAATTGTTAATACATCATCAATATTTTATAGCATGTGCTAGGAATAATTTCAGGTGGTTTTGAGAATACCAAAGCTGGTCTTCAGCCCAGAATATAATTCTCTGGCTTATTTTTTTTCTTTTTCAACAATACTTTCCTTTGCAAGAATAAATACCCTCTATCTATTTTAGAAAATTATAGATCATTGACTTTTTAAGCTATTTATTGCTGTATTGAAAACTGTATGAGAACTCTGTGGCTCAAAGCAACAATTTTATTTTGTTTATCAGTTTACGGTGAGAAACTTAAGAATGACTTCACTTGACACTTAATTCTGTTTGGCATCAGCTTGGGAGGTTGACTAAGGCTGGAGAATTGGATTTGGAGAAGGCTCTCACTCTTGTTGCTAGAGAAATTGACTATCAGCTCAGAGCTCAGCTGAGAAATTCAAGGACCTTGTCACTGAAATTCATAAACTTTCTCAAAGAATGGAGGCTGTTTTTAAATACATAAAATGTATAAGTTAACACTCTCTTATGTCCTGGGCCTGAACTTCTGCAAAAGAATAATTTCTTTCATATTTTATTGATCAGAATAGTTTTAGAACCCACTCAGATTCAAAGGAAGGGGTTACACAGATCCGACAACTAACAGTCCACCATCATATGGATTGTATGTGAATGAGCACCAAATTAATTGCTGCATCAGTCTGACTTAAAAAAAAAAGTTGTGCTGCCAAGCATAAGAATGTTAGAAAGATCAACAGAGAAAATACTGAACATGTCTATCTTGCAACATCTTTACTTTACTTTATGTAAAGTATGTATGTATGTAAAGATATGTAAAGTACATATCTTTACTCTTTAAATTGCCTTATTGACATCAATCACTGGAAGTTCCCTTGATAAAACTTTTCCTGTTTTTCCCCCTTTGGTGAGCCTTAGAACGCTTTGAAGATACATTAGAGCAGGAAGATTGAGACATAAAAGAAAAATCAATACTCCTGAGGAAAATCAGGATATAAGAGAAGAATTGTCTTTCTTTCATTACCTAAAATGTTAACAACAGGATTCTGAGAATAAATCAGACTTTTGACTGACATCCTGTGGAGACTTAGTGAGACCATGCCTGGACTTCTGACTGATACAAATAATAAATATTCATTATTATAGGTCACTAGATTCATGGTAGTTTGTTACATAAAAAAAAGGAAAACTAATATAATCATATATTTTAATAAACAGTAGCTCTTATTTTTAATTTAGGTCAATATGCCTCTATTTTTTTGTTGTTCATATTCTGTGTCCCATTTGAGAAATTACTGGCTGTTCCAAGATCCTAGAGATTTTTTGTCTATGCTATTTTCTAGAAGATGAGTTATTTTACCTTTTGCAATCTATTTAGAGTGGGCTTGGTGTATGGTATATGGTAGCTTTCAAGGTTTACTGTTGTTCATGAAACTATTTAATTAATCTAATGCCATGATTTTAAAAGACTGAAGATTTTGCACTACTTTGCAGGGCCACTTTTTCAGTGTATGAAAATCCATTTATATCTGGGTCTCTTTAGCATCTTGAATATATTCTATGGTTTTAGTTATCTACCTTTGTGCCTGTAACACCCTGATTAATTGCAGTAGCTTTAGTTTAATTATAAATTAATACACAGTGAACTCTGTTCTTGAAAATAGTCTTATTTCTTTACTGTTCATGCTTCTGTAGGTTTTAATATCATTTTATTAATTTCCATATGTATACACACACACACAGAAACACACACACACTGATTGCAGTTGGACTACAACTGTTTGAAGAATTTGTGTCCAAGCTAATTCTGGTTATTATCAAAATCCCTTTCTTTGCGGCTGCATAACTGAGATTCTTACTCTTTGCTGACTGTCTCTTAAAGGCTTCCCTCTAGTCCTAAAGAGCTTCTGCAGTTTCTTGCTACATTAACTTCTTAGGCATGCCTATTCTCTTGGTTAAGCCAGCAGAAATGATTTATCTACACTGCTAAAATAGTGTCTCATGTAAAATGTTACATAATCATGGAAGTAACATCTCAACTCTACTGCCATGTAGTGCAAGCTAATCCCAAGGTAATATCCCTTCCACTTTGATATATTTCTTGGTGAAGAGCCAGTCACATTCCCATACACAAGTGGGCAGGGTCATCCTGAGCCATGTACACCAGAAAGTAGCATAACCGTTGGGAATCACCTAGGAATCAGTCCATCACAAAGCATAGAAAATGAAAGTGCAAACTAGAGAATGAGTGAAGTTTGCATGTATTATCCTTGACAAGGACTTTATATCTAGAATATATAAAGAATACGTGTAAATGCATGACAGAAAGAAAGAGAACCTAAGAATGTAACAGAGACTTAGAACAGAGACATCACAAAAGGGAAAATTAAATATAAATATATGAAAATCACTCAATGTATTATTGACAAAGTGAAAATAAAATCACATTAAAAATTTGCTGTATAAAGCAAAATGGCTAAAAATATAATTGCAAGTATATGAAATAATTAAAATGAACAAACTCTGATGATTGGAATAAAAATTTGTATAACTGTTTTTAATTACATAACTGATCACAAGAGCCTCCACTCATAGGTATATACTCAACAATAATCTGTATATAAATATATTAAAAGTCATGTCAATAAGCATTAGTCATATTTGTGGTCCTATATAACTTGAAACTATATAGTCATATATATTTCAAGAACAATTTGGATGAATTCATTACATTATATTCCTAAAATATAATTTTAAATAACACTGGACATAAGTAGAATACTGCCACATATGACAGTATAGCGTTGACAAAACATGATAGAAGCGAAAAAATGGAACACTAAATTATTCTATTCACATAATGTTCAAAAGGTTGCAAATGAATCCATGGAAGTACAATTAAACATTAATTAAGTTGGAGAAAGTAGGCTTCTACAGTCTTGGAATTAATGCTTAATTTTTGTGGTGGCTACATAGTTGTATTAACTTTCAACAATTCACTGAACTTTTCACATAATATTTGTACATCCTTCTCTACATTTTTCATACTTTAATAAAAAGATTTTTTTAAATAAGTGAGAGTTCTTGGAACTGATATAAATATATGTAATTTGCTTCAGAAATTAAACTTAAAATAATTATTCTAAAAATTAATAGCCATGAGATTGATGGTTCTACTATTTTAAATGCTTTTTGTTTTCCCCCATGGAATTTTTTTTTTTTTTACTTTACAATACTGTATTGGTTTTGCCATACATTGACATGAATCCACCACTGTTGTACATGAGTTCCCAATCCTGAACCCCCTTCCCACCACCCTCCCCATATCATCTCTCTGGGTCATCCTAGTGCACCAGCTGCAAGCATCTTGTATCCTGTATCGAGCCTAGACTGACGATTCGTTTCTTACATGATAGTATACATGTTTCAATGCCATTCTCCCCAATCATCCCACCCTCTCCCACTTCCACAGAGTCCAAAATTCTGTTCTATACATCTATGTCTCTTCAGAAAGTTTTCAGTGAGCATTTGAAATTTTCTTTTTATAACTAGAGCCACAAATGCAAAGAGATGCTAATAAAATGTATTAATTTTAATGTCAGAGTCTTAAGATGTATATTAATTTATAAAATTATTTGTTTATTCATAAACTCAGAAAGACAAATAGAAAACTTGGCTAATGAATTTTGCATTCAAAACTAACACATATTGAATTTTTACCATGAATTTTATATGCACTGTCTTAATTAATCCCCATGGAAACACTGTCAATTAGATGTAATTATTATTATCCACATTAGATATAAAGCTTAGAGGAATTCAATAACTTGCCCAAAGTTACAGAATTTGGGTCTACAACTGTTCTTTGAACACAGGCTCTCTGATGCTACACCAGTGATGTTAATCAGTTTACAGTTTCCTGAGGTTGCAAATGTTACTGATTATATAGTCTTCACATTATGTTCTTTCTAGATTTGTGGGAGATTCTGAGATATACAAGAATATTCTTAAGATAATCTTCAAATAATATTTTTGTTCTTAAATATTTTATTAAAAGTAGTAACTAATACAAGATAGAAAGTTCATTTCAGTTGCTCAGTCGTGTCCAACTCTTTGTGACTCCATAAACTGAAGCACCCCAGGCCTCCCTGTCCATCACCAACTCCCAGAGTTTATTCAGACTCATGTCCATCGAGTCAGTGATGCCATCCAGCCATCTCATCCTCGGTCATCCCCTTCTCCTCCTGCCCCCAATCCCTCCCAGCATCAGTCTTTTCCAATGAGTCAACTCTTCACATGAGGGGGCCAAAGTATTGGAGTTTCAGCTTTAGCATCATTCCTTCCAAAGAAGTCCCAGGGCTGATCTCTTTCAGAATGGACTAGTTAGATCTCCTTGGAGTCCAAAGGACTCTCAAGAGTCTTCTCCAACACCACAGTTCAAAAGCATCTATTCTTCGGCACTCAGCTTTCTTCAGAGTCCAACTCTCACATCCATACATGACCACTGGAAAAACCGTAGCCTTGACTAGATGGGACTTTGTTGGCAAAGTAATGTCTCTGCTTTTCAATATGCTATCTAGGTTGGTCGTAATTTTTCTTCCAGGGAGTAAGCATCTTTTAATTTCATGGCCGTAGTCACCATCTGCAGTGATTTTGGAGCCCCCAAAAATAAAGTCTGAAGAACTGACTCATTTGAAAAGACACTGATGCCGGGAAAGATTGAAGGTAGGAGGAGAAGGGAACAACAGAGGATAAGATGTTTGGATGGCTTACTCAAACATCAGTTTGAATAAGCTCCAGAGGTTCATGATGGAAAGGGAAGCCTGGTCTGCTGCAGTCCATCACAAAGAGTCAGACACGACTGAGTGCTGAACTGAACTGAACTGACTGATATATCAAAATTATTAAAATGGCTTGATTTTTTTAAAAAAATAAAGTCTGACACTGTTTCCATTGTTTCCCCATCTATTTCCTATTAAGTGATGGGACCAGATGCTATGATCTTCATTTTCTAAATGTTGAGCTTTAAGCCAACTTTTTCACTCTCCACTTTCACTTTCATCAAGAGGCTTTTTAGTTCCTCTTCATTTTCTGCCATAAGAGTGGTGTCATCTGCATATATGAGGTGATTGATATTTCTTCCGGCAATCTTGATTCCAGTTTGTGCTTCTTCCAGCCCAGCGTTTCTCATGATGTACTCTTCATATAGGTTAAATAAGCAGGGTGACAATATACAGGCTTGACATACTCCTTTTCCTATTTGGTACCAGTCTGCTGTTCTATGTCCAGTTCTAACTGTCTCCTCCTGACCTGCATATACATTTCTCTCAAAGTAGTATATATAAAATCAGCCATACACATGGCAATATGAAGACAGCCTAATTTCAGTTGGATGGCTTATGTAAATCCAAATTTTAAACCAAATTCCAAGCCTTTTCATTGCTTTTTCCAACATTAGGTGAGGTAAAGGGAATTGGAAGTGTTTGGAAAGTTAGATACCTATAATAGATAAACATTTTCCATTATTTTTGACAGTAATAAAAAAGAAATTGGCAAAACATTAGTTGATTCAAAAGAAGATATGGTAGGCAGAATAATGCATCCTCTTTTTACCCCCATAGCCACCAAAAGGTGTCCATGGTACCTGTGAATGTTACATTACAGTTATTACATTACAGTTACATTACATTAATGTTACATGGCCAAAGAACCCTTCAGGTGTAACCAAGTCCATGGGCTTTGAGATGAAGAGACTATCATGGATTGTCCAGAGGGAGGAATCCAATCTAATCACATGAGTAGTTAAAAGTAGAAAATCTTTTCCTGATTTCCAGAGATATATAATGATGAAAAAGGGGTCAGAGATATGGCAACATGAGAAGAACTTGATACTTGTTGGTAAGAGTGCAGAAAGGTCTATGGAGATGAGGGTGGTCTCCAACGAACAACCAGCAAAGAAACAGAAACCTCAGTCCTATACCACATATAACTGAATTTTGCCAACACATGAATGAGCTTGGAATTTGTGTTTCTTCTAGAGCCTCCAGGAAATAACACAGTGTTGTCAATCCCTTGATTTTAACCTTTTGGGATCTGCGTGAGACTTCTGATCTTCATAGCTTTAAAGGTAAAAGATTTGTGCTACTTCTGATGCAGTGTGTAAGGAAATTTGTTATTGTGGCAGTATAAAATGAATATAGTATATTAGGCAATATATTTTCTAAGCAGTCAAGTCCTTAGGGACATATACACAATTGTGAGGTGGAAAAAGTTGGACTTGGATATATGCAGGTCATGGCAGGGTGGCTGAAAATTCTTCCAAAGCGGGGGCAGGGTTGGGGGGGGGGATAAAGAATTCCACCATTCACTCAAATCCCACTTCTAGTTGTATCCCTTGAATGGTAACAGGATTATCTAGAATAAAAGCCAAAATTTTAGCAAGAGTACACAAGATGACTTGCTTCACTTTCTGTATTATTTGCACAATGTTTTAAATAATAGTTGAACATTACAAAAAACTTATTAGGAGAAATGTTACTTCTAATTAACTTATTCCTCTTGAAATAATCATGTCAGATATTCTCTATCTAAAAGTAAAGTTTTTTAATTTATTTATTTTAATTGGAGGCTACTTTAAAATATTGTAGTGGTTTTTGCCATACATTGACATGAATCAGCCATGGGTGTACATGTGTTCCCCCTCCTGAGCCCCTCCTTCCACCTCACTCCACATCCCATCCCTCAAGGTCATCCCAGTGCACGAGCTCTGAGCACCCTGTCTCGTGCATCGAACCTGGACTGGCGATCTATTCCACATATGATAATATACATGTTTCAATGCTATTCTCTCAAATCATCCCACCCTCACCTTCTCCCACAGAGCTCAAAAGTCTATTTACATCTGTGTCTCTTTCACTATCTCGCATATAGGGTCATTGTTATCATCTTTCTAAATTCCATATATATGCGTTAATATACTATATTGGTGTTTTTCTTTCTGACTTACTTCAATCTGTATAATAAGCTCTAGTTTAATCCACCTCATTAGAACTGATTCAAATGTGTTCCTTTAAATAGCTGAGTAACATTCCATTGTGTGTATGTACCACAGCTTTCTAATCCATTCATCTGCCGATGGACATCTAGGTTGCTACTATGTCCTGGATATTGTAAACAGTGCTGTGATGAACTCTGGGGTACACGTGTCTCTTTCAGTTCTGGTTTCCTTAGTGTGCATGCCCAGTAGTGGGGTTGCTGGGTAGTATGGCAGTTTTATTTCCAGTTTTTTAAAGGAATCTCCACACTGTTCTCCATAGTGGCTGTACTAGTTTGCATTCCCACCAACAGTGTAAGAGGGTTCCCTTTTTTCCGCACCCTCTCCAGCATTTATTGTTTGTAGACACTTTGATAGCAGCCATTCTAACCAGCATGAGATGGTACCTCATTGTGGCTTTGGTTTACATTTCTCTGATAATGAGTTATGTTGAGCATCTTTTCATGTGTTTGTTAGCCATCTGTATGTTAAAAGTAAAGTTTTATAAAGCCATACTACTTTTCATGGACTGTGATGAAATATGCATGGGATATATTTATTAAAATAGCAAATGCTACTTTTAATTCTCTATCTTCAAGTTGTTTAAAAAAAAAACAACTTTTCTGCATTGCATATCTTCTATATCTGTACATCTACTTTTGTTTTGGTTACATCTTCTTTACCCAAAGAATAACGTAATTTGGATAGTATTTTTTTAATTAACAAAATGTTAGAATATAGGGTTCATCCCAATTCCCAAATGAAAAGACACAATTACAAAGCAAAATATTCAAAGGAAATAATTAGAGTTTTAGGCTTAAAAAGAAAATAATTATACTTAAATAAATACATAAAATTTTTTAAGCCACTTGACACTCACTATTAAAAACAGTCAGTCATTTTGTTTGACAATAAATGATATATAATACTTAACTGGTATAGGCAAGAAAGAGCATGTAGTTTGAAAGCTGTTAGAAATAGTATGCAAAATATTTAATATACGTGTGTTGGAAAAGAATAATTTATTGGTTTAGGGATGTAGTCATTCAGGTGACTAAAGTATAATGGTGAGCATGATGGAAATAAGTAGTGCCCTTAAAGAATAAAGAAGGATATATATATATATATATACACATAACTTTATAAATATATTGATATATAAATACATAAATTTTAAAATTTATAAATATATAAATTTATATATATATATAAAATAATTCAATATGTACAATAAGATAAATATGGTGACATAGGGACACAGTTTCATAAACTCACCAAGAAATCTTCAAAGTGGTCTTCAAGGAAGGTTTGAAATGATGAGTATAACTTATCCAGGTGAGGAGCAGCATTTACAAATGGACTGGGCTGCAACTAAGTTGCTTCAGTCGTGTCCGACTCTGTGCAACTCCATAGAAGGCAACCCACCAGGCTCCGCCGTCCCTGGGATTTTCCAGGCAAGAGTACTAGAGTGGGTTGCCATTGCCTTCTCCATCACAAACAGACAGAGGTCACACAATTTATGCAACTAAATGAGAAGTAAAAGACACTCTGAACAGCCAGTGTTTACCTTTTACAACTGTATAGAGATCACCATTAAATATTTGTGTTTCAGTGTGGTCTTATGGGCAGTATTGTGTGTGTGTGTGTGTGTTAATCATTCAATTGTGTCTGACTCTTTGTGACTCCATGGACAGTAGCCTGCCAGGTTCCTCTGTCCATGGAATTCTCCAACAAAAAATACTGGAGTGGGTTTCCATTTCTTTCTACAGTGGGCAGTGTTAAAGAATTTAGATTTTATTCTGGAGTGAAATGTTAAACTGTAAGGAGCACTGAGCAACACAGTGACATAATGAAAATAGCTGTTAAGAATATCATTTTAATGACAATGTGGGAAATCAACAGGAGAAAGGAAAGACTGGAATTGCTAAAATGGTTAAGGGAAACTATGATGTCTGAAATGAGTGTATTGAAAGAAAGAATAAATAACTCCAGTTTCTTGAGAAATGTTTTGGAGAGTGACCCAAGGCCCTGATTAAATGGATATGAGGCAAATGGCTGGAATAAAGATTTCCAGAAGAAATATCAATAACCTTAGACACGCAGATGACACCACCCTTATGGCAGAAAGTGAAGAACTAAAGAGCCTCTTGATGAAAGTGAAAGAGGAGAGTGAAAAAGTTGGCTTAAAACTCATCATTCAGAAAACTAAGATCATGGCATCCTGTCCCATTACTTCATGGCAAATAGATGAGGAAACAATGGAAACAGTGTCAGAGTTTATTTTGGGGGGCTCCAAAAGCACTGCAGATGGTGACTGCAGCAATGAATGAAAAGATGCTTACTCCTTGGCAGAAAAGCTATAACCAACCTAGATAGCATATTAAAAAGCAAGAGACATTACTTTGCCAATAAAGGGTCTGTCTAGTCAAAGCTATGGTTTATCCAGTATTCATGTATGGATGTAAAATTGGACTATAAAGAAAGCTGAGCACCGAGGAATTGATGCTTTTGAACTGTGGTGTTGGAAAAGATTCTTGAGAGTTCCTTGGACTGCAAGGAGAACAAACCAGTCAATCCTAAAGGAAATCAGTCCTGACTAATCATTGGAAGGACTGATGCTGAAGCTTAAACTCGAATACTTTGGCCACATGAAGGGAAAAACTGACTTATTTGAAAAGACCCTGATGCTGGGAAAGATTGAAGGCAGGAGGAGAAAGGGACAGCAGAGAATGAGATGGTTGGATGGCATCACAGACTCGATGCATATGAGTTGAGTAAGCTCTGGAGTTGGTGATGGACAGGGAGGCCTGGCATATTGCAGTTCACAGGGTTGCAGGGTCGGACATAACTGAGGGCCTGAACTGAACTGAGGGAGAGAGGATCATCAGAATCATAGAAAACACTCAAGTTTTTGTTTTGTTTGTTTTGTTAACCTTAGAAATAGCTACTTGGTCTTAAGTACTGTTTTGTAGATATGCTGACTATAACTTTCATATCTCTTCAATTTTGCTCACCTCTCTGTGGTAAGATCCAGTTTAGTTTTGAATACTAATATTTATCAGATAATTTTATGATATGTTCTCAATACCATTTATATATTTAGTGAATTAGTCATCTTTTTACAGGAATCTCAATTAAAAATGCTACTCTAATATAACTGCACTGATGCAAAGGTAGTGGAAATGTAATTTTAATATTTAGTAGTAAAAATATTTCAAAGTTTAAGCTTGCTTTTAATATTTTATTTATTTATTTATTTTAATATTTTAAATGACTTTCATCTCCTTCTCTTAAATATGCCCCCAAACACGTTGACACTGTTGATTTTTCATTCTGTATATAATTTTAGTTAGTATTTAATTAACTACTACATCCACCCATTAATAATTAATAAATTCATTTTGCTTTTTAGAATATCAGAACATTATAATTAAAATTTTAATCTGATTTTAACTGCTTGTCCTTATCTCTTTTATGTATATAAAATTGCAGTGTATGTGTATATGTGTGTGCGTGTACTTCTCTCTCTCCTGTATATATATTTGCCCATACTTAAATATATATATACATGTATGTGTGTGTGTGTATGTCTGTATCTATATGCTTGCCTGTTTTTATTTAATCTCCCAAAAGGAAAGAGAACATCATTTTTACATGAGTGATATCATAATTTGGTAAATTGCTTCATTTCTAAAATATCCCTAAAAATCTGTACATATAACTGCATGTATTTTCATCAGTTATTTAAAAGGATATCTAGTTTGTACTACAGACATATTACATTATATTGTAATATATGTTGCACATTATAATGATTTATATTGATGTTTGCAGTTTATCTTTTAACTCAAATATAGATCTTGGGTTATATTATTGGCCATGTTAGTGATAAATACAGAGAAAAAATAACCTGAAGTATAGAGATATTAATGTTAATATTATTATCTTCTGCATTTTATTCCACATTGTTTAATAATAAACTTATTTCCCCCAAACATCTTGGGAATTATTATTCATCCTAGTGCCAGATATTAACAAGAGTCTAGAGTGATGCACTTTGAAAAAATTGTCAGAATTCTCCTAGTTCATCTGGAAAGAAGCTATGAGATTATTATTTCTAAGAATTTAGATAGATTGTGTTCTTCAGTAATCACTCTTACTCAGTGCTATAAGAAAACCTATGTTGAAGGAAACTGATATTGCCAAGATCTTTCCCTCCTTTTCAAACATTTATTTACCTAAACTCTATATTTCCAGAGTCTAAGTCTTTCAGGAATTAATTTGCCCCTTCATTCCATAGACTGAATTATAGAAATACTCCCTCAGGGGCAAAGACATCTATTAGAAATTTCAGCAGCATTGGATTTTGATGTTCACATATTAGCAATGTGACCTTTAATAAGTGGTTCAAGAGAAGAACTTATGATTGATTCAGTAAGAGTTAACATTATTGTAATTGATTTATTGATTCAGTAAGTACCCCTTTGCAATTGCCATAAACAGCGCTCATTACCATTAATCTGAGATAATTCTTGAGTTCATGTGAATTATTGAAAAAACATCTGTGGTGTAGGATTGAGAACACATAAAGCACTGTGTTTCAGATCTTATTTCTAGGGTGATTTATGAAAAGTTTCATTGAATTTGGTCCATGAAATAAAAATACAAATGTTAATTAGTCTAAAGATGCTCTATCCCAGAAGATTCCCATATTAAAGAATAGTTTGGACTCTCAAATTAGATAAGACAAATGAAGGTGTTGTCTCCACAAACTCTCTACCATGGAAGAGTCTTTAGACTCATATAATCAATGAGGTGGTGTCACTGGGCTATAAAATTAATAGATTCTGAGGGTAATTATGCATGTTCACAATTTGTTCATGAGCTTATATAGAAAGATAATTTTACAGAAAGAATTTTAGTGTACATATAAGATGCATGTTTATACGAAAAACTTACAAGTATATACAAAGGGGTGAGGAGACAGTAGATTCAAATTTGTTAACCACTCAACTTAAATACATAAAATAATGAAAACTATTGAGTCAAAAATTACTTCAAATTTCCTCAGTTGGAAAATTAGAGAGAGCATGTTATCACCTATTCAGGTGAAAAAGTTGTATTTGAATAAAATATGTGGGTATTAAAACTTCTATATCAAAAACCAATTCAATAAAGTTTCATTGAGACCCAAGTATAGATTTTGAGGAAAAAAATTTTTTCCAACATATAAATAAGCTATAATATATTGAGACTCTGCATCCTGTTTGCTATGCTTTGTCTTATGTGATTAAAAATAATTATGGTTCCCAAACATGAACCCCCCTCCCACCTCCCTCCCCATAACATCTCTCTGGGTCATCCCCGTGTACTAGCCCCAAGCATGCTGTATCCTGCATCGGTCATAGACTGGCAATTCGATTCTTACATGATATTATACATGTTTCAATGCCATTCTCCCAAATCATCTCACCCTCTCCCTCTCCCTCTGAGTCCAAAAGTCCACTATACACATCTGTGTCTTTTTTGCTGTCTTGCATACAGGGTCATCATTCATGTTTGGGAATGCATGTACACCCGTGGTGGATTCATGTCAATGTATGGCAAAACCAATACAGAATTGTAATGTAAAATAAAGTAAAAATAGAAAAAAAAAAATTATGGTTTAGGAGCTATAATTAATTTAATTCTGCTTCCCTAGAACTTCTTGATCTATGGTAAGTTTGCTACTGCTAAGTTGCTTCAGTTGTGTCCGACTCTGCGACCCCATAGACAGAAGCCCACCAGGCTCCCCCATCCCTGGGATTCTCCAGGCAAGAACTTTGGAGTGGGTTGCCGTTTCCTTCTCCATCCACCACCCCACCCCCATCAAATCACTTTAGATTAAATTTTGGTCTATTCTTTTGAAAACTAAGGAAAAATAACCAATTGTATCTTCTTACAAATTCCTGCAATAAGAAAGTTAGAAGTTACATTTTTGTTTGTTTGTTTTATTTTTGATGTGGCATGAGTACTTCAATTAAAGATCCTTTCATTTGAATATAATTCATCACTTTAAGGAGCTAAGCTTCCTTTTCCTCTATTTCTTTGCATTGATGGCTGAAGAAGGCTTTCTTATCTCTCCTTGTTATTCTTTGGAACTCTGCATTCAGATGCTTATATCTTTCCTTTTCTCCTTTGCTTTTCGCTTCTCTTCTCTTCACAGCTATTTGTAAGGTCTCCCCAGACAGCCATTTTGGGTTTTTGCATTTCTTTTCCATGGGGATGGTCTTGATCCCTGTCTCCTGTACAATGTCACAAACCTCTGTCCATAGTACATCAGGCACTCTATCAGATCTAGTTCCTTAAATCTATTTCTTACTTCCACTGTATAATCATAAGGGATTTGATTTAGGTCATACTTGAATGGTCTAGTCGTTTTCCCTACTTTCTTCAATTTAAGTCTGAATTTGGAAATAAGGAGTTCATGACCTGAGCCACAGTCAGCTCCTGGGCTTGTTTTTCTCCCTGTAAAGAGTTTCTCCATCTTTGGCTGCAAAGGATATAATCGATCTGATTTCAGTGTTGACTATCTGGTGATGTCCATGTGTAGAGTCCTCTTGTGTTGTTGGAAGAGGGTGTTTGCTATGACCAGTGCATTCTCTTGGCAAAACTCTATTAGCCTTTGCCCTGCTTCATTCCATACTCCAAAGCCAAATTTGCCTGTTACTCCAGGTGTTTCTTGACGTCCTACTTTTGCATTCCAGTCCCCTGTAATGAAAAGGATATCTTTTTTGGGTGTTAGTTCTAAAAGGTCTTGTAGGTCTTCATAGAACCCTTCAACTTCAGCTTCTTCATTGTTACTGGTTGGGGCATAGACTTGCATTACCGTGATATTGAATGGTTTGCCTTGGAAATGAACATGGACATGAGTTTGAGTGAACTCCAGGAATTGGTGATGGACAGGGAGGCCTGACGTGCTGCAATTCATGGGGTCGCAAAGAGTCGGACATGACTGAGCAATTGAACTGAACTGAACTGAAAGCTTCCTTAGTATAATGAAAGCACTTTAATTTATAAAGCTCATTTTTCAATCTCTTGCTGAAGACTGGACAGAGAAATGAATAAAATATACATTCTAGATAAATAATTTCTTTAGCTATATAAATGTGCAAAGAAAACCATGGTGATTTTTATAACATAATTGCTGCTCAGGGTTTTGAGAGGAATCTCCCACCTTCTTTTCATCCTACTCATATGGTTCTTTTCAATTCTGTTAGCAAGTTAGCAAAAATCAGATGGACACGAACCTGATGTTCTGAAGAAAGCATTTCAAAAAAGACTAGAGGTTTTGCTGTTTCATCTGGGAGATGTGGCATTTACCCTTTTCTGGTGATCTCTGACTGCATTTGGATTGTCAAGATAGTGGTAGAAGCCAGGAACATCTTTACCATCTGTGCTTGGCATGCGTGTTACAAAGTGACTGCCAAAGGACAAACAGCTTCTTTTAGCATGCACCTCATGTGCCATTTTTCCTACCTTTTAACTCTCCATGAGGTTACATTGCAGATGACTTGGCAGGAGAGTAGTGCACCAATTGAAATATAAGTGTTGTACAAAAATCAATAAATCTCCATTTCAGAGAAAGTATTTACTATCTGGATACTTTTAGGTATCATCCATTTGCTAAACTTTATACATTTACCTAAATCCTATACTGTAGTTTGGCAAAAATGTTCTCTTCTGAATTGCCATGAATAAAACTCATGCATAAGAAAGAATAGCTTAAAAAAAGAAAAAGAAAGAATAGCTTAAAGCCTAACTCAGAAAAAAGAAACTTCAAGTACTCTGATTTCAACAATTTTAATAAATATGAGTACTGAACGGGAAGGGCTCGTTTTATTATACAATTTTGCTTTAGTGGATAATTTTCTAGTGTCCTATACTATTGATAATGTATATGGAAAAAGAGAACAGAAGAGGAAAAAAGTTAGCACTGAGGTAAGGAAAAATATACAGGTATGTACTTGAAAACACCTACATTCTAAATATTTTTTAGTTAGGACACATATATTCAAACCAAAAACATTCATATACATACACACTGTAGTCACGACGTTGTATCTGATAGTTATAACTGATTCAAGTGCTTGCTGTGTATCTCTGAACCAGTCCATACACTCTGTGATGGGAAGAGTTTTTGTGTGAAATTATTACTGAAATCTGCCTTAGAGTTTTTTTGAATACATTGTATTCTGTATAAATATTTGTGAATGAATGCACATCTAATAACTGTTCTCTAGTAGCTAACAATTGGAGAAGGAAATGGCAATCCACTCCAGCACTCTTGCCTGGAAAATCCCATGGACTGAGGAGCCTGATAGGCTACAGTCCGTGGGGGTCGCAAAGAGTCGGACACAACTGAGTGACTTCCCTTTCACTTTTCTCTTTCATGCATTGGAGAAGGAAATGGCAACCCACTCCAGTGTTCTTGCCTGGAGAATCCCAGGGACGAGGGAGCCTGGTAGGCTGCTATCTATGGGGTCACACAGAGTCGAACATGACTGAAGCAACTTAGCAGCAGTAGCTAACAATCAACTCAAGGAAATACATATATAAATAAACTGGACACAAGCACCTTTTGCAATTTATCAAATCAAAACAATTCCTATTATATTTTTAAAAGATATAAAATCATATACTTGAGGCAATAAGAAAGCAGTATTTTTGATATAATTAAAAATGCATCAGAAAAATAAAATAGAAAATATTGGGAGACTCTTGTATCCTGAAGAAATTAGAAACCTAACTGGTGCCTTGAATATAGTTAAGGGACTAGAGAGAAAAACTATAGAAAGAAACAGGTAATATATCATCCTTAACACGTAGCTTAGGAATTCTTTATAATCTGAGAAGAAAAGAAGGGAAGTAATGAATAAGTAGTTTAAATGGGGAAATTTAAAATATATGAGTAGTACTTAAAGAAGACTGTGTGTGTGTGTGTGTAAGAAAAATTGGGGAAGGGATGTGAAGGTGCTGGATGCAGGTAGCATCACTGCAAGAGACTGAGGCATTGGTAATGAGGATTTGAACCATAGTGGAGTCTACTGGAACAAGGGGCAGCGCAGAGAAGTTCAGTTTTTTAACGAGAATAACACTATACCCTTTTGACGTGTGTCTTTCTTTGTCTATGAACATCTCTAAGCATTCATACAACACCAAAAATCTTGAATAACTTTTGATATAAGGGAATAAATTTAAAAAAAGAAAAAAAATTCAAACTTTTTAAGCATCTTATCTTCTCTCCTACGTATCATAGCACATATTTCTCTGTTCACACTTCCTTCTTTTCTTTCTTCCCGGTTGTCAGACCATATTTTTCAAAAAATTTTAAAACAAATTTTAAAAGTATGTAACTTTTGGAAGGTACAGTGTTTTTACAATTCTCAACTTTCCGTCTGATGAAAAGAAACTACTATCTCCCATTTGTAACACTGGAATTTTGGTAAATTAATTTTTATATTAAAAATACATAGGGGCAACTCAAATTGATGGATATATAAAAGAAAAAATGTGACAAGTGTAATATAATCTCTCAATACTTGGGCCACCTGATTCAAAGAGCCAACTTTTTGGAAAAGACCCTGATGCTGGGAAATATTGAAGGCACGAGAAGGGGACAACAGAGGACGAGATGGTTGCATGGCATCACTGAATCAATGAACATGAATTCGAGCACACTCTAAGAAATGGTAAAGGACAGGGAAACATGGTGTGCCGTAGTCCATGGGTTGCAGAGTCGGACATGACAGAGCGACTGAACAACAACAACAAATAATATAATCATTTGATTGTCCATGTTACTCCACTTCAATATCTAATGTATGAGCTACCAAATTATTAATTGTGATGCCAGGAGTTCTAATGAGTTGTATTTTGTAATTCATATAATGTCACTGACAGTTCACAGCACATACTGAGTGTTTAGTAAATATTGGCTCTTATAACTTCTTGAATTCCATCTGAAATTGTTAGGAGTCAATCCTCTTGATGTTTCTTATTCTTTAGTCACTAGGTCGTATTTGACACTTTGCAACCCCATGGACTGCAGCATGCCAGGCTTCCCTGTCATTCACTATCTCCTGGAGTTTGTTGAAACTCCTGTCCATTGAGTCAGTTATGTTATCTAACCATAACATCCTCTGCTTCCCCCTTCTCCTCTTGCCCTCAGTCTTTCCTAGCATCAGAATCTTTTCCAGTGAGTGGGCTCTTCACATCAGGTGGCCAAAATATTGGAGCTTCAAGCTTCAGCATCAGTCTTTCCAATGAATATTCAGGGTTGATTTACTTTATGACTGATGGGTTTGATCTCTTTTTCTTCCAAGGGGCTCTCAAAAGCCTTCTCTAGCACCACAATTCAAAAGCAACAAGTCTTCAGTGCTGCCTTCTTTATGGTTCAACTCTCACATCCGTCATGACTACTGGAATAAACATAGCTCTGACCATGCAGACCTTTGTTAACAAAGTGATGTTTCTTTTTAATACACAGATCTAATACAGAGATGTCTCTTTAATATACTGTGTCTAGGTTTGTCATAGCTTTCTTTTCAGGGAACAACTATCTTTTAATTTCATGGCTGAAGCCACCATCCACAGTGATTTGGAGCCCAAGAAAATAAAATCTGTTACTTCTTCCATCATTTCCCCTTTTCCACTGTTTCCCCTTATAGTTGCCTTGACGTGATGGGACTGGATGCCATGATCTTAATTTTTAAATGTTGAGGTTTAAGCCAGCTGTTTCACTCTCTTCTTTCACCTTCATCAAGAGGCTCTTTAGATCCTTTTCACTTTCTGCCATTAAAGTGGTTTCTTTGGCATATCTGAGGTTATTAGTATTTCTCCAAGAAATGTTGATTCCCAGCTTGTGCTTCATCCAGCACAGCATTTTGTGTAATGTAATTTGCATAGGAGTTAAATAAGTAGGGTGGCAATATACAGCTTTGAAGTACTCCTTTCCCAATTTTGAAACCATGTCCGGTTCTGATTATTGCTTCTTAACCTGCATACAGGTTTCTTAGGAGATAGGTAAGGTGGTCTGGTATTCCCATCTCTTGAAGAATTTTCCACAGTTTATTGTGATCTACACAGTCAAAGGCTTTAGCATAGCAGAATTAGATACTTTCCTGAAATTCCCTTGTTTTCTCTATGGTCCAATGAATGTTGGCAGTTTGAACTCTGGTTTTTATCTCTGGAAATTTGATTTCTGGTTCTTCTGATTATTCTTCCAACTCTTTGTGACCCTATAGACTGTGGCCCACCATGCTCCTCTGTCCATGGAATTTTCCAGGCAAGATTACTGAGGTGGATAGCCATTCACTTCTCCAGGGGATCTTTCCAACCCAGGAATTGAACCCAGGTCTCCTCCAATGCAGTCAGATTCTTTTCTATATGAGCCACAGGGAAGCTGTCTTCTTGACCAGGTTTGTTCAAGCATGAAAGTAGATAACTCTGTGTTCTTCCCCCTCCAGTTTATTTGGTCTAATAATCCTGGAGATATTTCCCTAAGAATTTTAAACTTTATTAGTAAAATATTCAAATTGAAATACCCATAGACCAATTATATAAGAGAAAACTCAGGGTAGTTGCATTAGGAAAACTCAAAAGAGATACTGGCTATGAAATCATTTTCACAGACAATGGTAGAACTACATGAGATTGCCAGATAAAGTACAGCTATAGACAGGTGCACACCCACACACATGTGTGCATACACAAAGGGGAGAGAGAGAATGACAAATGAGGAGTAGAGAGAAGAGTGAAAGTTTGAAAATAAATAGTTTTGAGGAAAAAAATATGAAGCAAATAAGAAGGAGTATTATGATCAAAACACAGAAATGCATGATGGTTGAGGAACCTAAAGTAAGAAGAAGTTATTATGACATATGCTACAAAGAATGCTTGGGAAAATGGATATCCTGAGGGAAATTTCACTGGATTTTTTCCACTACTACAGGAAGGTGTGAAACCAGATTCCTATAAGTTAATATAATACAAGAAGTGAGAAGTAGATTGTCCCTATTACTTACAGATGTTTGGAAACAGAGAAAAGGGAACAGTTCCACAGAAGTATGAGTTCCAAGACACAAGATTTAACCACACAGACCTTGCATGACCACTCATGAGAAATAGAGGGGAGTGAGCTATACAAAAATGGACTTTTCATCTACTTGGCCTTCAAGATATTTTCACCTTGTTATTCAGTTGCTAAGTTGTTTGACTCTTTGCGAACCCATGAACTGCAGCATGCCAGGCTGTTTCCTGGAGTTTGCTCAGATTCAGGTCTACTGAGTTCATCAAACCGTCTCATCCTCTGTTGCTCCTTTGTCCTCTTGCCCTCAGTCTTTCCCAGCATCAGGGTCTTTTTCAACGAATTGGCTCCTCACATCAGGTGGCCAAAATATTGGAGCTTTAGCTTCAGTCCTTTCAATGAATGAATATTCAGGGTTGATTTCCTTTCAGTTCAGTTCAGTTCAGTTCGGTCACTCAGTCATGTCTGATTCTTTGTGACCTCATGAATCGCAGCATGCCAGGCCTCCCTATCCATCACCAATTCCCGGAGTTCACTCAGACTCACGTCCATCGAGTCAGTGATGCCATCCAGCCATCTCATCCTCTGTCATCCCCTTCTCCTTCTGCCCCCAATCTGTCCCAGCATCAGAGTCTTTTCCAATAAGTCAACTCTTTGCATGAGGTGGCCAAAGTACTGCAGTTTTAGCTTTAGCATCATTCCTTCCAAAGAAATCCCAGGGCTGATTCTTTTAATACTGTGTAATTCTATGCAATAAGGAAATAAGGTAGAAGTGTAACTATGAAGCAAGTTCAAAGGCAATGGCATTATCTTGAGAGGTGTTAATTCCAGAAATACATTGAGTCAGATCTTATTCAAGAAACTGTGGATAGTCAAACAATATGAGGAGTACACAGGACTTAATGGAAATTCCATCACAGTTAGGAGGGTGTGACAGAAAATAAAGTGATAAAATTACAAATTCAGAACATAGTTTAGTTATTAGCATGTAATATGAAACATATGAAAGAACAATATGAGAGAGATTTGGATTAGTAGAATTCTACTTTTATATGGCAGGAAGTGAAGAAAAACTAAAGAGCCTCTTGATGAAAGTGAAAGAGGAGAGTGAAAAAGTTGGCTTAAAGCTCAACATTCAGAAAACTAAGATCATGGTATCCAGCCCCATCACTTCATGGGAAATAGATGGGGAAACAGTGGAAACAGTGGCTGACTTTATTTTTCTGGGCTTCAAAATCACTGCAGATGGTGATTGCAGCCATGAAATTAAAAGATGCTTACTTTTTGGAAGGAAAGTTATGACCTACCTAGAGAGCATATTAAAAAGCAGAGACATTACTGTCCCGACAAAGGTCTGTCTAGTCAAGGCTATGGTTTTTCCAGTGGTCATGTATGGATGTGAGATTTGGACTATAAAGAAAGCTGAGTGCCAAAGAATTGATGCTTTTGAACTGTGTTGTTGGAGAAGATTCTTGAGAGTCCCTTGGACTGCAAGGAGATACAACCAGTCCATCCTAAAGGAGATCAGTCCTGGGTGTACACTGGAGGGACTGATGTTGAAGCTGAAACCCCAATACTTTGGCCACCTGATGCAGAAAGCTGACTCATTTAAAAGACCCTAATGCTGGGAGAGATTGAGGGAAGTAGGAGAAGGGGATGACAGAGGATGAGATGGTTGGATGGCATCACCGACACAGTGGACATGGGTTTGGGTGGAATCCGGGAGTTGGTGATGGACAGGGAAGCCTGGCATGCTGCGGTTCATGGGATCTCAAAGAGTTGGACACGACTGAGCAACTGCACTGAACTGAACTTTTATATAGGTATTTAAAAATTATTCCTCTGGAATGGTGATAGTGCCTGGAGATTTGAGCTGAGAAAGGAACTAGCAGTGCCAACATAGGAGGAGAATCTGCACATGCAGTGACCCTAAACTTGGTGTTTTGAGAAATAGAATAAAAGTTAGTACACTGGATCATCACAAGTAAAAGAAAATTTGGTAGAAAATTGGTGTAGCACATATTGGACTACTAAAGCGGAGAGATAAGGAGATGTCTTTAAAGGTGTGAATGATGAGAAAAATGCTAGGAATTTCAAGTGGAGATTGGATCAGACTAAGCTTTACCTAAAAACTATAAGAGACATTTAGTTGTCTTATGCTAAAGTGTTTCTAGTTAGAGATCAGGGATTTAAAGATCAGTACTTAACATAGTAAGCTCTTATTCCCAGTAATATAGGAAGTAGTCTTCTGAAGAAGAGGGAAATAAAGAGATCAATTATAGAGAAAGGGAGAGTAAAGCAAATTTGGATCAGTTTTTAAGATAATAAAGTGCACTAGAAAATAAAAAAACAGTTGTATATTTTCCAATCATTCCGTTCAATTCAGTAGAGTTCAGTCACTCAATCGTGTCCGACTCTTTGCGACCCCATAAATCGCAGCACGCCAGGCCTCCCTGTCTATCACCAACTCCCAGAGTTCACTCAGACTCATGTCCAACTAGTCCATGATGCCATCCAGCCATCTCATCCTCTGTCATCCCCTTCTCCTCCTGCCCCCAATCCTTCCCAGCATCAGAGTCTTTTCCAATGAGTCAACTCTTCAAATGAGGTGGCCAAAGTACTGGAATTTCAGCTTTAGCATCATTCTTTCCAAAGAAATCCCAGGGCCAATCATTAATTAGGATTAAATCACATATTAAACATGCACTTATTAAGCACTTTCTCCCTATAAGAAGGGATTCCCAGGTACTGCAGTGTCACAGAAAACTAGTCAATCTAATCACACTAGGACCACAGCCTTGTCTAACTCAATGAAACCAAACCATGCCTGTGGGGCAATCCAAGATGGGCGGTGCATGGTGGAGAGGTCTGACAGAATGTGGTCCACTGGAGAAGGGAATGGCAAGCGACTTCAGTATTCTTGCCTTGAGAACCCCATGAACAGTATGAAAAGGCAAAATGATAGGATACCAAAAGAGGAACTCCCCAGGTCATTAGGTGCCCAATATGCTACTGGAGATCAGGGGAGAAACAACTCCAGAAAGAATGAAGGGATGGAGCCAAAGCAAAAAGAATACCCAGTTGTGAATGTGACTGGTGATAGAAGCAAGATCCGACGCTGTAAAGAGCAATATTGCATAGGAACCTAGAATGTCAGGTCCATGAATCAAGGCAAATTGGAAGTGGTCAAACAAGAGATGGCAAGAATGAACAACATTCTAGGAATCAGTGAACTAAAATGGACTGGAATGGGTGAATTTAACTCAGATGACCTTTATATCTACTACTGCAGGCAGGAATCCCTCAGAAGAAATGGAGTAGCCATCATGGTCAACAAAAGAGTCCAAAATGCAGTTCTTGGATGCAATCTCAAAAACGACAGAATGATCTCTGTTTGTCTCCAAGGCAAACAATTCAATATCACAGTGATCCAAGTCTATGCCTCAACCAGTAATGCTGAAGAAGCTGAAGTTGAAGGGTTTTATGAAGACCTACAAGACCTTTTAGAACTAACACCCAAAAAAACATGGCTTTTTCATTATAGGGGACTGGAATGCAAAAGTAGGAAGTCAAGAAACACCTGGAGTAACAGGGAAATTTGGCCTTGGAATGCGGAATGAAGCAGGGCAAAGACTAATAGAATTTCGCCAAGAAAATGCACTGGTCAAAGCAAACACCCTCTTCCAACAACACAAGAGAAGTCTCTACACATGTACATCACAAGATGGTCAACACCGAAATCAGATTGATTCTATTCTATGCAGCCAAAGATGGAGAAGCTCTATACAGTCAACAAAAACAAGACCAGGAGCTGACTGTCGCTCAGATCATGAACTCCTTATTGCCAAATTCAGACTTAAATTGAAGAAAGTAGGGAAAACCACTAGATCATTCAGGTATGATATAAATCAAATCCCTTATGATTATACAGTGGAAGTGAGAAATAGATTTAAGGGCCTAGATCTGATAGACAGAGTCCCTGATGAACTATGGAATGAGGTTCGTGACATTGTACAGGAGACAGGGATCGGGACCATTCCCATGGAAAAGAAATGCAAAAAAAGCAAAATGGCTGTCTGGGGAGGCCTTGCAAATAGCTGTGAAAAGAAGAGAGGTGAAAAGCAAAGGAGAAATAGAAAGATATAAGCATCTGAATGCAGAGTTCCAAAGAATAGCAAGGAGAGATAAGAAAGCCTTCTTCAGTGATCAGTGCAAAGAAATAGAGGAAAACAACAGAATGGGAAAGACTAGAGATCTCTTCAAGAAAATTAGAGATACCAAGGGAACATTTCATGCAAAGATGGGCTCGTTAAAGGACAGAAATGGTATGGGCCTAACAGAAGCAGAAGATATTAATTAAGAAGAGGTGGCAAGAATACACAGAAAAACTGTACAAAAAAGATCTTCACAACCAGGATAATCACGATGGTGTGATTACTCATCTAGAGCCAGACATCCTGGAATGTGAAGTCAGGTGGGCCTTAGAAAGCATCACTACGAACAAAGTTAGTGGAGGTGATGGGATTCCAATTGAGCAGTTTCAAATGCTGAAGGATGATGCTGTGAAAGTGCTGCACTCAATATGCCAGCAAATTTGGAAAACTCAGCAGTGGCTACAGGACTGGAAAAGGTCAGTTTTCATTCCAATTCCAAAGAAAGGCAATGCCAAAGAATGCTCAAACTACCACATAATTGTGCTCATCTCACATGCTAGTAAAGCAATGCTCAAAATTCTCCAAGCCAGGCTTCAGCAGTATGTGAACCTTGAACTCCCTGATGTTCAACTTGGTTTTAGAAAAGTCAGAGGAACCAGAGATCATATTGCCAACATCTGCTGGATCATCGAGAAAGCAAGAGAGTTTCAGAAAAAACATCTATTTCTGCTTTATTGACTATGCTAAAGCCTTTGACTGTGTGGATCACAATAAACTCTGGAAAATTCTGAAAGAGATGGGCATACCAGACCACCTAACCTGCCTCATGAGAAATCTGTATGCAGGTCAGGAAGCAACAGTTAGAACTGGACATGGAACAACAGACTGGTTCCAAATAGGAAAAGGAGTACGTCAAGGCTGTATATTGTCACCCTGCTTATTTAACTTATCTGCAGAGTACATCATGAGAAACGTTGGACTGGAAGAAACACAAGCTGGAATCAAGATTGCCGGGAGAAATATTAATCACCTCATATATGCAGATGACACCACCCTTATGGCAGAAATTGAAGAGGAACTAAAAAGCCTCTTGATGAAAGTGAAAGAAGAGAGTGAAAAAGTTGGCTTAAAGCTCAACATTCAGAAAACGAAGATCATGGCGTCTGATTCCATCACTTCATGGCAAATAGATGGGAAACAGTGGAAACACTGTCAGACTTTATTTTTCTGAGCTCCAAAATCACTGCAGATGGTGATTGCAGCCATGATATTAAAGGCGCTTACTCCTTGGAAGGATAGTTATGACCAACCTAGGCAGTATATTCAAAAGCAGAGACATTACTTTGCCAACTAAGGTCCATCTAGTCAAGGCTATGGTTTTTCCTGTGGTCATGTACGGATGTGAGAGTTGGACTGTGAAGAAGTCTGAGCACCGAAGAATTGATGCTTTTGAACTGTGGTGTTGGAGAAGACTCCTGAGAGTCCCTTGGACTGCAAGGAGATCCAACCAGTCCATTCTGAAGGAGATCAGCCCTGGAATTTCTTTGGAAGGAATGATGCTAAAGCTGAAACTCCAGTACTTTGGCCACCTCATGCAAAGAGTTGACTCATTAGAAAAGACTCTGATGCTGGGAGGGATTGGGGGCAGGAGGAGAAGGGGACTACAGAGGATGAGATGGCTGGATGTCATCATGGACTCAATGGACGTGAGTCTGAGTGAACTCCAGGAGATGGTGATGAACAGGGAGGCCTGATGTGCTGCGATTCATGGGGTCGCAAAGAGTCGGACACGATTGAGTGACTGAACTGAACTGAAATGCAGTGGTAAAGAATCAGCCTGTCAGTACAGAAGTTGCAAAAGACATGGATTTCTTCTCTAGGTCAGAGGGATCCCTTGGAGAAGAAATGACAATCCACTCCTATATTCTTGCCTGGAAAATCCCATGGACAGAGGCACATAGCTGGCTACAGTCCACGAGGTTGCAGAGTTGGACAAAACTGAGCAAGCACTTACATGTATTTAAATAAGAAAAAGGCACTAGGAATATGAAGAGTAAATTATTGTGATTCCTGACTCATGTAGTTCATACTTGGGTAAGATAGCACAACCAGAACTACTATGAGTTTGTAATGGATCCCATTAATGTAAATGTATAAGTTTATCCAGTTAAGTCACAATCACATAAACAATTAAGATCTTTTGTTTTATTCTCTTCCATTAATGACAAAATATTTAGTATGTGCACTCTGGAATTTTGCATTAATAACAGTTTGGAGAGTAATGCATAACCATGAATTGGCCTCAGGCCTGTAATTTGCTCTGTTGACAAGCATAGAAATTGATAATGTAGAGCAAATCATAAACATTATCTTGAATTAATGCAGCTGCTTGCTGTTATCCACAATTATCTGTATTCAGTTCCTTCACTCAGACTTTTAGAATATGTAGATTATGAGGAGTTTCCTTTAATTCTCATTGTTTATATGTGTCATGCTAATAAAGATTAAATTAATATATGGATAGATGTATAAGATTGATTCTGAAATATATTTTATAAAATTCACCAATAATATTTGTCAGCTAAGGTAAAGTGATAATAAATGTCAAATGCTTTGGGCAAAGATATATTATTGTTTATCCTTGGCTGGGTCATTAGTAAATGGTTAGCCACCTTCTAAGCTCTCTTCAATAAGTTGTTGAATAAATTAGGGTGCGATAAAGATGGTGGTATTTCTGTTTCAATCCATCATTACAGTTTTGGCTTCTACTATTTAATTTATTAAATTATTTAAGTAATATGAAATCTTGGAAATGGGCCTACACAGTATACACATTTCCAACTAATTATGTCCCAAATAATCTTTTCCAAACATCATTTTTTGGATTGCCAGATGGCTGTGAACCATCTGTTTATCCAAAACTATAAGGTATAAGAAATAAAATGTATTTTAAACTTAGTAAAAGGCAATTAGTCTTTTGCCAAAGTTTAAACATCTTTAACACCAGAATTTTCTGTTTCAATAATTCCAGTTTTCATTTGGACACTAAGATTTTTATACCAGGAGGCACTTCAACTTTGTCATTTATAAAGTCTGATTAACATACTCCTTTATCCCCAAAATACAAAATGTATTTAGAAATCTAGATTTCTCATCTGTATATCCTTTCTCTGTCAGAGCTCTCATTAAAGAACAAAAGCAGACACAAATCTAAAAGTTATTTTTATTTTTCCTTTATTACACCTCATTCAGCCAATCAGTTGTCAAGGAGATTAAAGAAAATTTAAAAATATTCACTCAAATTCCATTTCTGCAAGCCTCAACCCTTCTTGAATCTCGGTAAAAGCAAACTATCCTCTGTCATTTTAAGCTCTGGTCTCACTTATTTGATTATTAGACTAATCTTACTAAAAAGATTTAATTCTTGATTTAATAATACTAACTTTTGTTTATAAATACTAGACCACAATACCTCAAGTGTTAAGTTCAAAACGTTCTACATGTATTTATGCTGCTTTGTAAACTGTTTAGCATGTTCACAGTTGCTTCTAATAAGACCAGTTTTGTAGAAATTCTTTTCTTTCCTATGAGATTTTTTCTCCTTTCTGGTGATTTTTAGTAAGGTCGGTCAACCATAAACATCAGGATCTCCTTGGGGTCGATTTGTTAAAAATAATGATTTCATTAAGTGCTTATAACTGTTGTAATAAATTACATAAACTTAAGGGATTCAGTTCAGTTCATTGAGTCACTCAGTCGTGTCTGAGTCTTTGCGACCCATGGACTGCAGCACGCTAGGCCTCCCTACCATCACCAACTCCCAGAGTTTGCCCAAAACCATGTCCATTGAGTCGGTGATGCCATCCAACCATCTCATCTTCTGTCTTCGCCTTCTTCTTCCACCTTTAATCTTTCCCAGCATTGGGGGCTTTTCCAATGAGTCACTTGTTTGCATCAGGTGGCCAAAGTATTGGAGCTTCAGCTTCAAATCAGTCCTACTAATGAACACCCAGAACTGATCTCCTTTAAGATGGACTGGTTGGATCCCCTTGCAGTCCAAGGGACTCTCAAGAGTCTTCTGCAACACCACAGTTCAAAAGCATTGATTCTTCCCATTCAGCTTTCTTTATAGTCCAACTCTCACATCCATACATTACTACTGGAAAAATCATTGCCTTGACTAGACGGACCTTTGTTGGGAAAGTAATGTCTCTGCTTTTTAATATGCTGTTTAGGTTAGTCATAACTTTCCTTCCAAGGAGTAAGTGTCTTTTAATTTCATGGCTGCAATCACCATCTGCAGTGATTTTGGAGCCCCAAAAAATAAAGTCTGTCACTGTTTCCACTGTTTCCCCATCTATTTGCCATGAAGTGACTTCTGCTTCATTGACTATGCCAAAGCCTTTGACTGTGTGGATCACAAGAAACCGTGGAAAATTCTGAAAGAGATGGGAATACAAGACCACCTGACCTGCCTCTTGAGAAACCTATATGCAGGTCAGGAAGCAACAGTTAGAACTGGACGTGGAACAACAGACTGGTTCCAAATAGGAAAAGGAGTACGTCAAGGCTGTATATTGTCACCCTGCTTATTTAACTTATCTGCAGAGTAGATCATGAGAAACACTGGGCTGGAAAAAGCACAAGCTGGAATCAAGATTGCTGGGAGAAATATCAATCACCTCGGATATGCAGATGATACCGCCCTTATGGCAGAAAGTGAAGAGGAACTAAAAAGCCTCTTGATGAAATTGAAAGAGGAGAGTGAAAAAGTTGGCTTAAAGCTCAACATTCAGAAAACGAAGATCATGGCATCTGATTCCATCACTTCATGGGAAATAGATGGGGAAACAGTGGAAACAGTGTCAGACATTATTTTTGGGGATCCAAAGTCACTGCAGATGGTGATTGCAGCTATGACATTAAAAGACACTTACTCCTTAGAAGGAAAGTCAACCAACCTAGATAGCATATTCAAAAGCTGAGACATTACTTTGCCGAATAAGGTCCGTCTAGTCAAGGCTATGGTTTTTCCAGTGCTCATGTATGGATGTGAAAGTTGGACTGTGAAGAAAGCTGAGTGCCAAAGAATTGATGCTTTTGAACTGTGGTGTTGGAGAAGACTCTTGAGAGTCCCTTGGATGGCAAGAAGATCCAACCAGTCCATTCTAAAGGAGATGAGGCCTGAGTGTTCTTTGGAAGGATTGATGCTAAAGCTGAAATTCCAATGCTTTGGCCACCTCATGAGAAGAGTTGACTCATTGGAAGACTGATGCTGGGAGAGATTGGGGGCAGGAGGAGAAGGGGTTGACAGAGAATGAGATGGCTGGATGGCATCACAGACTAGATGGACATTAGTTTGGATGAACTCCAGGAGTTGGTGATGGACAAGGAGGCCTGGCATGCTGCAGTTCATGGGGTCACAAAGAGTTGGACAAGACTGAGTGACTGAACTGAACTGATTGGATTAGATGCCATGATCCTAATTTTCTGAATATTAAGTTTTAAGCCAACTTTTTCATTCTCCTCTTTCAATTTCATCAAGAGACTTTTTAGTTCCTCTTCACTTTCTGCCATAAGGGTGGTGTCATCTGCATAGCTAAGGTGATTGATATTTCTCCCGGCAATTTTCATTCCAGCTTGTGCTTCTTCCAGCCCAGTGTTTCTCATGATGTACTCTGCATATAAGTTAAATAACCAGAGTGACAATATACAGCCTTGACATACTCCTTTTCCTATTTGGAACCAGTCTGTTGTTCCATGTCCAGTTCCAACTGTTGCTTCCTCACCTGCATACAGATTTCTCAAGAGGCAGGTCAAGTGATCTAGTATTCCCATCACTTTCAGAATTTTCCACAGATTATTGTAATCCACACAATCAAAGGCTTTGACATAGTCAATAAAGCAGAAAAAGGTGTTTTTCTGGAACTCTCTTGCTTTTCTGATGATCCAGCGGATGTTGGCAGTTTGATCTCTGGTTCCTCTGCCTTTTCTAAATCCAGCTTCAACCTCTGGAATTTCATGTTTCACATATTGTTTACACCTGGCTTGGAGAATTTTGAGCATTACTTTACTAGCATGTGAAATGAGTGCAACTGTGCTGTAGTTTGAACAGTCTTTGGCATTGCCTTTCTTTGGGATGAGAATGAAAACTGACATTTTCTAGTCCTGTACCACTGCTGAATTTTCCAAATGTGCTGGCATATTGAGTACAGCACTTTCACAGCATCATCTTTCAGGATTTGAAATAGCCTAGCTGGAATTGCTTCCCCTCCACTAGCTTTGTTCATAGTGATGCTTCTAAGGTCCCCCACATTCCAGGATGTCTGGCTCTAGATGAGTGATCATGCCATCACGATTATCTGGGTCATAAACATCTTTCTGTGCAGTTCTTCTGTGCATTCGTGACACCTCTTCTTAATATCTTTTGCTTAGGTCCATACCTATTTTGTCCTTTTTTCACCCATCTTTGCATGAAATATTCCCTTGGTATCTCTAATTTTCTTGAAGAGATCTCTAGTCTTTCTCATTCTGTTGTTTTCCTCTATTTCTTTGCACTGATCACTGAGGAAGCCTTTCTTGTCTCTCCTTGCTATTCTTTGGAACTCTGCCCTCAAATGGGTATATCTTTCATTTTCTCCTTTGGATTAACACCACACAAATCTATTATCTTATAATTCGGGAAGTAAGATTTTTAAAATCAAGATGTTGGTGTGACTACCTTCCTTCAGGAGGTTCTAGAGAATTTATGCCTTTGTTTTTTTCATCTTCTAGAGGCCTTCTATATTCTTTGTCTCCTCCTTTTTCATCTTCAAAGCCAGTAGTGTAAAAATCCCAAGCCTTATCCTTCACTCACATATTTCTTTCTCCTTTAATCATCATGTCACTCTTTTCTGGCTCTGTTCATCCTGTTCACCCTTTTAAGGACTTTTATGACTACATAGAGTCCATCAGGCATATCTAGAACAATTTTCCAATCTTAAGATTTTTAAATCAATTACATCTGCAAAGTCCTTTGGACAGGTAACACAATCACTGATTTCAGGCATTAGGATAAAGACATCCTTGGGGAGCCATGATTCTGATTTAAGATATATTATAAAACTCTAGTGATCAAAACAGTATGATTCTGGCATAAGAATAAACATATGGGCCAATGGGACAAAGTAGAGAGCACAGACATAAACTTAAAAATATACTGATAGACTCAACTGATCCTTGACAAGTGCGCCAGGAATTCAAAATGTGAAAATGACAGTCTCTTTGATCGATGGTGTTGAGGAAACTGGGTATCTTATACAAAAGAATGAAATTGGACAATTATCATATAACATTCACAAAAATCAACTCAAAATAGATAAAAGACAAAAAAGTAAAGCCTGAAACAATAAAATGCTTAGAAAACCTAGGGAAAGTTTCTAGATCCTAGGCTTGGCAGTGATTTCCTGGATATGACACCAAATCACAGACAACAAAAGCTAAAATAGACAACTGAGGTTATGTCGAACAAAAACTTTCTGCACTGAAAGGGAACAACCACAAAAAGAAAAATTAAAAACAGCCTACTGAATGGAATCATGTGCACTGTTGATGGGAATGCACTTGAGTTTAGTTTACTTAAGTTCAATTTGTAGGATGAAGAAAAACAATGTTAAAAAAAAAAAGACCCAGATTTAAACAAGAAAAAAAAAAAAGAATGAAAATTATTTCGGATCAGAGAAGGTTTTAAAAACAATGTCTAAGCTAGGAATATTTGAAAGGAAAGATCAACCATTACAGGTTGGGAAAGCCTTACTACAGTAAGTCTTAATTTCCACTCCAGAAGATACTGGTATTTTCATACCTTCTATAACTATCTCAAAGGATTATCTTGAAACATCAGTTAAAATGAATAATAAGAAACTCAGAGCAAATAATGTGGTTAAGATCGTATACCCTCTAATCAAGGTAACTGGGTTTGAAATTTGGCTCTGTCTCTTCCTAGATGTAAGAACTCATCCTTGTTGCTTCATACATCTATACCTGTGTCTTGTCTGTTAAATGAGGTCATCAGTGAGCCTATCTCAAAGGCAAGTGATAAAGATTAAATATCTTAAACAGATGTAAAACACTTACAGAAATGTTTCACAAATACTAAATGTTTTAAAAATATCTTTAACATAATTTATGATCATGATCCTTTTCTTTTTTTATTTTTGGATTAAATTGAGTACTAGAAATAAAATTTTGTATAATATTTTTAAGTAAATGTTATTTAAACCACAATTAATACTGTATGCTAAAAATTTGATTTTTTGAAAATATTATTTAGTAGTTGTCTGGAAAATCCCATGGACAGAGGAGCCTGGTAGGCTGCAGTCCATGGGGTCACTAAGATTGGATACGACTGAACGACTTCACTTTGACTTTTCACTTTCATGCATTGCAGAAGAAAATGGCAACCCACTCTAGTATTCGTGCCTGGAGAATCCCAGGGATGGGGGAGGCTGTTGGGCTGCCATCTATGGGGTCTCACAGAGTCAGACACGACTGAAGCAATTTAGCAGCAGCAGGGAATTATTTTACTTTAATCTCCTCTTTCTATGCGGAACTAAATTTCTCTGGTATGAATGGTAAGAAATAACAGCTCTATAGAGTTACAATATACAGAATTGCAAGTCTAAACAATAAAAAATAATAAGCTAGCTAAATTACCCATTTGAGAAAACTTGTTCAAAATTTAGAAACATATCATCTATAAAGCACAATTTTATGTTTAAAATGCTAAAGTCCCATCATTGTGCTCAATGTGTTACAATCAAGAAACTATGAAAATCTTATTAGTTGCTACCACATTGCTGATTAAATGAATTATGGATAATTCCCTAAAAACCTGATAAAAGATTATTCCAATTCCTACACAGGAAAACATTTGGTAAGAAATGTAGCTTTTTAGGTTTCCATGATTAATTGCCTAAAAAAAATTATATTTATTGAAATAAATTTGTCTTATGATTTTGTTGATATTCACTTATTTGATGGGACTGAAAAGATCTTATAAATATCTTAAGTTAGAGATTATCCCACTTATCTATTGTTGCATAAACAATCACCCCTGAATTCAATGACTAAAAGAACTGACATTTGTTTTACTTATGAATATGCCAGTTGGGGAAAATTTTGCAGGGATGGCTGCTTAAATGTCTCCTGGATTTCCTGAAAATATGTTGACCAGGTTTCAAGGACAACCATCCCAGTACATAAATGTAAGTAAATATAAAGGATCCAGGAATTGCTCAAATAGGATGCACTGTAGTTAAGAAAAGACTGAAGAAATTTACCTAAGTATAAACAACAAATATGGGCTTCCCAGGTGGCTCAGTGGGTAAAGAATCTGCCCACGATGCAGGAGACTCAGAAGACACAAGTTTGATCCTGGGGTCAGGAATGTCCCCTGGAGGAGACCGTGGCAACCCACTCCAGTACTCTTGCCTGGAGAATCCCATAGACAGAGGAGTTTGGCAGGCTACAGTCCATAGGGTTGCAAGGAGTTGGACACGACTGAAACAACTTAGCATGTACAAACAGCAAATATGTTTTATATAAAGGAAAAGGTTATTCAGAGGATGAATGAAAAGCCCAGAAGATTGACCTCCAAACTATGGAACATCTTTCCCCAGTATATTCCCAGTGTGGCTGTGTTATAATTAAATAAAGGGCAAAATGTGTCTGACTGGATTTCAGGGCTCCTAAATCACTGCAGATGTTGACTGCAGCCATGAAATTAAAAGACACTTGCTTCTTGGAAGGAAAATGAAGACAAACCCGGACAATATATTCAAAAACAGAGACGTCACTTTGCCAGCAAAGCTATGCTTCCCTAGTCAAAGCTATGCTTTTCCCAGTATTCCTGTACAGATGTGAGAGTTGGGCTATAAAGAAGGCTGAGCACTGCAGAATTGATGCTTTCAAATTATGGTGCTAGAGAAGACTCTCGCAGTCCAAGGAGATCAAACGAGTCATTCTAAACAGAAATCAGCCGTGAATATTCACTGGAAGGACTGATGCTGAAGCTCAAACATTTTGGCCACATGATGTAAAGAGCTGGCTCATTAGAAAAGAAGCTGGGAAAGACTAAGTCCATTTGAAATGACTCCAGAGAAAAGACATGAGAATACACACACACACACACACACACACACACACACACACATACATACACAGCCAGAATAAGCCATCATGAGAGAGAAGAGGAATATCAAATAATCTGCCAGTTCTTTCCAGCTTCCCATTTGGTCGAAGTTCACTTGCAGGGCTTCCATGTGGCCTTACATAGACCATCTAGACAGACCCTAGAGAAAAAAAAAAAGAAAAAGAGTGTGGCAGAGAATGAGATGGTTGGGTGGCATCACTAACTCAATGGACATGAATTTGAGCAAACTCCAGGAGATGGTGAAGGACAGTGTAGCCTGGCATGCTGCAGCCTATGGAATTGTGAATAGTTGGACACAACTTACCAACTGAACAACAACAAATGAGTCACTGTGTGTCCTCCCCTTTTTTGGTTAGAGTATGTAGAGCAGTTATCTTTTATCTATTCCATCAGTATATGGTTGTGTGTGTTTGTGTGTATGAGCACTCATGTTTAAAAATCACAGTTTTTAAATCACAGATCAGAGAGAGAAGAAGGCTACTCAAAGAGCTGTGCTGGAAACCACAGTGCTGTGCTAGGAAAACGTTTAGTTGTGGATCTGACTCAAACTGCAAGGTCCTTAAACCTCTAAGCTAGGCCTTATAATGTCACAGGATAAACCTTTAATGGATTTGGGAAGAGTGTATTATGCATGTAAGCAGAATGTGAACTTTATATGACCAGAGAGGGAGCTATGGCAAATACAGGTTTTTAAAATCAATGTAAGAGTGCCTCTTGTTGTGTATAGTACATAGGCTCTGACACTTTCCCATGAAAAGGTGAAATCTATTCTGCTTTTTGGTTTGGTTTGCCATTTGTAACTTTTTCAATGAAAGAATGTGGTATAAGTTTTGTCATGTAATTTTCTATGCAAATTCCTACAAATGATATAGACCACCACCACTTGCCCTGATAATGGGCTTGGAGAGTCCTAACAAGCATTCACACTATTTTCATGGGTGTGAAAAACCAGCTGTCACTGTTTTTTTTTTTTTTTTTCCAGACCACAACTCTGCTCACATTCACCAAACTGAATTCATGGAGCTTCTGGTTTCTCTAGGGTCTGTCTAGATGTTCTATGTAAGGCCACATGGAAGCCCTAGAAGTGAACTTTGACCAAATGGGAAGCTGGAAAGAACTGGCAGATTATTTGATATTCCTCTTCTCTTTCATGATGGTTTATTCTGGCTGTGTGTGTGTGTGTGTGTGTGTGTGTGTGTGTGTGTGTGTGTCTGTATTCTCCTGCCTTTCCTCTGGAGATATTTCAAATGGACTCAGAGCTTTTGAGTTCCTGTAAAGCTATGTCCACTTCAGTAACATTACTTATTTTCTATTTGTGCTACCTTATTTCTTGTTTTGGGCTTCCCCATGGTGCAGTGGTAAAGAATCTACCAAGAAAATGGGAAAAGACAGGCTCTTAAATAAATGGTTGTGGTAAAACTGGACAGCTATGTGTAAAAGAATGAAATTAGAACACTTCCTAACACCATGCATAAAGATAAACTCAAAATGGGTTAAATACCTAAATGTAAGACCAGAAACTATAGAACTCTTAGAGGAAAACAGGCCGAACACTCAATGATGGAAATCAAAGTGAGATCCTCTGTGACCCACCTCCTAGAGTAACAGAAATAGAAACAAAAGTAAACAAGTAGTACCAATTAAACTTAAAAGATTTTGCACAGCAAAAGAAACTATAAACAAGGTGAAAGGACAACACTCAGAATGGGAGAAAATAATAGCAAATGAAACAACTGACAAAGGATTAATTTCCAAAATATATAAGCAGCTTATACAACTCAATGCCAGAAAAACAACCAACATAATCAAAACTGGGAAAAAGACCTAAACAGATATTTCTCTGAAGAAGACATACAGATGGCTAACAAACACATGTAAAGATGCTCAACATCGCTCATTATTAGAGAAATGCAAATCAAAACTACAATAAGATATCAGCTCACACTGCCAGTCAGAAGGGCCATCATCAAAAAGTCTACAAACAATAAATGCTGGAGAGGGTGTGGAGAAAAGGGAATGCTCTTGCACTGTTAGTGGTAATGTAAATTGATACAGCCACTATGGAAGATGGTATGGAGATTCCTTAAAGAAACTAGGAATAAAACCACCATATGACCCAGCAATCCCATTTCTAGGCATATACACTGAGGTATATCAGGGCTTCCCTGATATCTCAGCTGGTAAAAAATCCACCTGCAATGCCAGAGACCTGGGTTGGGAAGATCCCCTGGAGAAGGGAAATCTACCCACTCCAGTATTCTGGCCTAGAAAATTCCATTGACTGTATAGTCTACGGGGTTGCAAAGAGTCAGACACGACTGAGCGACTTTCACTCACTCACCCCGAGGAAACAAAAATTGAAAGAGACACATGCATCCCACTGTTCATAGCAGCATTATTTACAATAGTTAGAACATGGAAGCAACCTAGATGTCCATCAACAGATGAATGGATAAAGAAGTTGTGGTATATATACACAGTGGGATATTACTCAGCCATAAAAAGGAACATGTTTGAGTCAGCTCTAATGAGGTGGATGAACCTAGATCCTAGAGTGAAGTAATTCAGAAACAGAAAGATAAATATCAGATATGAACACATATATATGGAATTTATAAAAATGGTACTGAAGAATTTATTTGCAAGGCAGCAATAGACTGCAAGAAGATCCAACCACTCCATTCTGAAGGAGATCAACCCTGGGTGTTCTTTGGAAGGAATGATGCTAAAGCTGAAACTGCAGTACTTTGGCCACCTCATGCGAAGAGTTGACTCATTGGAAAAGACTCTGATGCTGGGAGGGATTGGGGGCAGGAGGAGAAGGGGACGACAGAGGATGAGATGGCTGGATGGCATCACTGACCTGATGGATGTGAATCTGAGTGAACTCCGGGAGATGGTGATGGACAAGGAGGCCTGGTGTGCTGCGATTCATGGGGTCACAAAGAGTCAAACACAACTGAGCGACTGAACTGAACTGAACTGAATGGAGAAATAGATACATAGAATAGACATATGGACATGGAGAGAGGGGAGGAGAGGGTGAGATGTGTAGAGAGAGTAACATGGAAACTTACATTACCTTATGTAAAATAGATAGCCAACTTGAATTTGCTGTTTATCTCAGGAAACTCAAACAGCGGCTCTGTATCAACCTAGAGGGATGGGATGGGGAGGGAGTTGGGAGGAAGGTTCAAAAGGAAGGGGATATATGTATACCTAAGGCTGATTCATATTGAGATTTGACAAAAAAAAAAAAACAACAAAATTCTATAAAGCAATTATCCTTCAATAAAAAAATAAATTAAAAAAAAAAAAAAAGAATCTGCCTGCAAGAGCTGCAGTTTGATTCCTGGGTTGGGATGCTCCCCTGGAGTAGGAAATGACAACCCACTCTAGTATTCTTGCCTGGAAAATTCCATGAACAGAGGAGCCTGGTGGGCCCTCTGGTTGCAGAATCAGACCCGACTGAGCACACACACACACACACACATACACACACACACGTACATACACACACACGTACATACACACATATCTTGCTTTACTTACCTGTTTCTCACTCTTATTTTCTGCTTTTGTAGCACCCCAAGAAATTGTTAGCATTTAAAATTTGGGTTCAATGTATAGTTTCAAGGGAATCCAGACTAAGGGAACATTTTTATATTTAAAGGCTAAAGTTTGATTGTATCCACGTGTGTGTGTATATTGTCTGTTTGTGTGGATATACATACTTACATAAAAAGTGAAAGTATTAATTCCTCAGTCATGTCTGACTCTTGTAACCCTACAGACTGTAGCCCACCAGGCTCCTCTGTCCATAGAGTTCTTCAGGCAGAAATATTGGCATGGGTCACCAAGGTGAAGTGGTAGTTAAATCAGAAATTATTGACCTGAAATCAGACTACTTTGGTCCTATTCGCTACACTGTCTTTTAGAATCTATATGACATCTTGACTAAGTTTTTTTTTTTTAATGAAAGGATGATAATTTCAGTTATTTATCATCTACCTTAACACATCTTTAGATGAGAAAATCCATTAGAGAAATATAGCAAAACTGAATGTGGTATAATAAGATCTTAGCAATTTTAATAATACTTTTTGTACTGTTATTATATTATTATCATTATGAAAGCATCATATTATACACAGTCTTCCAATACAGCAGTAAAACTGATGAGATTATTTTTAGAGCACTTTTTTGTGATGAAGAGAAAATAACTTGGCAACACCACAGATTGACACATTTAGTTGAATAAAGCAAGTTACATGGCCATTTCTCTGTTCAATAGGAAAGGAGTGTACACTCCTCGTTGTTGTTATTAAGTCACTAAGTAGTGTCAGACTCCGTGCGACCCAAGCATGCCAGGCTTCCCTGTTCTTCACTATCTCCTGAAGTTTGCTCAAACTCATGTCCGTTGAGTCAATGCTGCCATTGAACATCTAATCTTCTGTCACCTCCTCCTCACTCATCTCAGCCTCCTAATCAGGTGAATCCAATGAAGTTTTATACATCTCAAGTTGTAGTTCTCAAGGAAGTTTTCACCACTTCTCAAGATGACCATAAGCTCCTCCTCCTTCACCACTTAGAAATCGAGTTTTGTAGCTACTCCTCTGTTGCCAACAAGTGAGAAAGAAATGGAAATGTCATCTACTGTAAGAATACTAGACCTTAACAAAGATGTAAGAGTCTGAAATTTGTGCTGCTAAAATCTTGGCAGCAACAAATTTAAGGAAATCAACCAATGCAGTACACAGGCTACACCTAATGACTAGCTAGGTTCATGTACACTATCTGTATCCATCCAAGATGCACAGCTAATCAAAGGAACACAGCTTGTTACCCAAGTTACAGAAAGTTTCAGCAAAAACTATTCACTTCGCTTTTTTTCTCTATTATGCTTAAGAAAACCACTCAGGCATGTCTGATACATCTGGCCCTAGGCCATTTTACCTTGTTAACAGGCTCTCCTACTAGGACAATAGGACAGAAAATGTGTCATTCAGTGGTTAAACCTGTAAGTTGTGTCTTGGGTGAGAGGAAGAAAAAAAAAAAGAAACGCATATGTGATAATGGGATCAATAAAGCATCAACAAATAAAGCCCATATACACTATTCTTCATTTAATTTCTTCACTTGTACTTTAAGGCCCTTTTCTAACCACTCTTCTAATATTATAGGATATAAAGCTGCCTTTGTCAGGGAAAATAGTCACAGAAGGATGAAACAACAAATCATACATCATTTTGGCAAAACTTTCAGAGCAGCCAAAAATCAGTCTTAATTCAGGTACCAGAATACAGATGTCTGTATTGGATGACTCAGTAGATTTATCATTGCCAAAATCATCCAGGGTTCTCCTACTCAGCTAAGTGATTAACTGGCAAGGCAGGTGGTTTCTTGACTTATTAAACACTGGACTGCAACCCTGGAGATGTGTCAAATTTGTGACAAAAGAAAAAGATTGGATCATAAAAATAGATGAAGGACCAAACAGGAAGTATTTCAAGGTATGCCAATACAGAGGATAGCTACACAAAAGAACATACTTCACTGTGGTGTTGCTATTCAGTCGTGTCTGACTCTTTACAATCCAGTGGACTGCAGCATGCCAGGCTTCCCTGTCCTTCAGTCTCCTGCAGTTTAAACTCATATCCATTGAGTTGGTAATGCCATCCAACCATCCCATCCTCTGGTGTCCCCTTCTCCTCTTGCCCTCAGTCTTTCCCAGGACCAGGGTCACTGTACATCTTAGCAGATGTCTTGGACGGAATATCATGTCAAGCTAGATTCTTCCCATTCTGACCATCACATAAGACAATCTAATAAAAAACACACAAAAAATTTTTTTTAATAAATTTAAGAACAATAGCATATTTTGGGGCTTCCCTGGTAGCTTAACTGGTAAAAATCTATCTGCAATTCAGGAGACCCTGGTTTGATTCCTGGGTCAGAAACATCTGCTGAAGAAGGGATAGGGTACCCACTCCAGATACTGGCCTGCTTAAAGGCTATATGGTCAAGGAAAAAAAGATATCAGCATGAGAATCTGCATCCTGTGTTTATTTGTAACATTTAGATTTGATAGAGTGTTAATATATTAACTATCTGCTTGCTAAAACAAAGAAGGAAATATAATTATTAAATTTGTAATATTTACATTAAAACTAGCAAAAAGATTCTATAAAGAATCAAATTTCTCAGTAGGCCAAAAATGCTATTCTTATTCTCTCCCTCCAGAAGAAGAAGAAAAAAATGTAGTTTCTGTGTAACTAGACAAAAAATTCATGTAGTCTATTACATGGAATGAACATTACACAATCTGGGCAATTTTGACATAGAGTTTAAAATTGATTTAAAACACCAAGTTTGTACAAGTGGATTTAAAAAGGTTAATTTATTAGGCTCTCATCTTCTCACAATGGGAAGACTCATATAAAACCTACAGCAAATGGCTCTGCAAGAGCATTATTGCTTAGCAATAATACATAACCCTGCATTAATTTATTCTTTAATTCATTCAGCATTAATTGTGGGTGTAAAATATATAAAGATTCATGCTGCAAATAAAAGTATATATAGCCATAAGTTAGGAAGGTGCTCTCTTTTGAAGATGAGCCTTTGAATGCAGATATCTAGTAAAAAAAAAATTTATGACAATTTGTCAAATGTGTCAGGATGAAAATATGAAAACATTTTATAGAGCCTGTGGCTAGGTACTCAGTCTAGGAATGAGGGAAAGATATTTGACAGAGTGATCAATTTATTACTGTGTTCTGTGTGTTTAACCTGGGATTTTTGCAGTCTATATCATTTGGTTTCATTTATATTATATAATATATGTTGTTTTTATTAGGTATTTGTGTTTTCTTCATATTCAGTCATTTCCTCCCGCTCATATGTTAACAAAATTGCCTTGTAAATTTTATTCTTTATTAAAGATTTCATATATGATCAAATATTTTTAAAGAAAACAGATGTAATTCACCTCTTTCACTAACACATGGCTGCTTTCCTTCACTAAATGTTTCCCTTGAGATATGAAGGGAAATGATATATGAAGGGATATGAAGATATGAAGGTGAATGGACAGGTCTTGAATTGGATGACAAAGGAAGAATGGAAAGAGGTACTTGGTGAAATCAGGAAAAATTTTACAATATGTGTAACATACGAGTTGCGTCTTAAAGATTAGTAAAAAATAATTTCCAGATGACAAATGTAAAGGGTGTCTCAAGAAAGTAAAGTTGTGCAATACCATGAAAAATTATGTTTTTACCATAATCCCATTTTTTAAATTTATGACAATGTTTTGACAAAGCTCTTTATTCAATTCCTTATGATACTCTAGGGCACGGACGGACCCTATTAGCAAAGCTATCACTCACATCTGTCTACACTGAGGTAATGGTAACACTATACTATCTTTTAAAGATTTCATTTCAGTTCAGTTCAGTTCAATCTCTCAGTCGTGTCCGACTCTTTGCGACCCCATGAATAGCAACACGCCAGGCCTCCCTGTCCATCACCAACTCCCAGAGTTCACTCAGACTCACGTCCATCGAGTCAGTGATGCCATCCAGCCATCTCATCCTCTGTCGTCTCCTTCTCCTCCTGCCCCCTATCCCTCCCAGCATCAGAGTCTTTTCCAGTGAGTCAACTCTTTGCATGAGGTAGCCAAAGTACTGGAGTTTCAGCTTTAGCATCATTCCTTCCAAAGAAATCCCAGGGCTGATCTCCTTCAGAATGGACTGGTTGGAACTCCTTGCAGTCCAAGGGACTCTCAAGAGTCTTCTCCAACACCACAGTTCAAAAGCATCAGTTCTTCGGTGCTCAGCCTTCTTCACAGTCCAACTCTCACATCCCTACATGACTACCAGAAAAACCATAGCCTTGAAATAATTTTTAAAATGGTAATCATTCAAAATAATATATTCATTTATTGCTACAAAGTGGACTGGTGGCTTTCTGAAATGATAACAAAAAAGGCTATTGAGTACTTGACATTAAAGGAAAGTAAAAATATTAGTCATGTCTGACTCTTTGTGACCCCATGGACTCTTTCAGGCTTCTCTGTTCATGGAATTTCCCAGGCAAGAATAATGGAGTGAGTGATCATTCCCTTCTCCAGGGGAGCTTCCTGACCCAGGAATTGAACCTGGGTCTCCTGTACTGCAGGCAAATTCTTTACCATTTGAACCACAGGGGATTGTATTTAAATACACATCAACCAGCTTTACTTGTAGAAGTAATACAGATGTCAACAAAAAAGCACTCCTAGGTTCTAGAGAATATTTTATACCTTTTTGTGTGGAATTTAGCATCAAATAAATATTATTAAAAAAATGTATGACATTTTCAACCTTAGAAGATAATGCTGCACATTTTGAATGAAAAATAGCTTTAGTATTATTAATGTATCTTTCAATATTCTCCATTTTGAAAATAACTTTCACCTACTTTATTATGCAAAACCAATACTTTTTTATTCAAAACAAATACTTTATCTTTTGATAACACATTTTTATTTTAAATGATTTTATATGGTTTTAAATTATTTTATATGATTTTATAAACAAACACATCATTCAATTTTATGGAAGAAGAAAAATATTTATGATCATATTTATGGATCCATTTTGTCACAGAGTTACTCTTTAAGTTATTCTGCAAGTTACTTAACTTAAAGTTACTCTTATTTTACCACTTTTAAGCTACTCCTTCCTCTTTTACTTTCCAGTGTACACATTCAAATGTACTTGGAAAAAATAATTTATTGGATGAGTTTGCAAGAAAATTTCTTTAAATTGATTATTGAAATTAAGACATAGAGTGTTTTTTGTTAAATATTTTGTTAAATATTTCAACATGTCAGTCCCATTATTTCCTAGCATAGCACAGCTCTTTTACTTTTGTATCCTCTGTTTTTAAGTTATCTGTTATTTTATATATCATCCAATTGATCCTCCAGAGCAATAAAGAAGAAATCCATTCTACTAAAGCCACAATATTAGCTGTTTGTTTTTGGCTTTTTTTTTTTTTTTCCCTGAGTGCAGATTTAAGTTACTTGCATAAAATGAGTCCAGGGATGCTATATTTTGCGTGGGTTACAATTTGAGCAGCCTACACTTTCAAAGTACTTACATTTTTCAGGGATTGATATTGATGATGATGTTGGCAGAACCCTCGCCTCTCTTTTTCTGTTCCATTTATCTGTCTCAGTGAGGTGGGTTCTCTATGCTGAACTTTAGGATACAATCCACGCAAATTGACCTTATCTAAATAGAATATGTTTGCTGAATGTTTTTATCCTTTAACCATATTGTAAATGGCAACTGTCCTGTGTGTAATAGTCATGCACAATTTTACTATGCTTCTAATACTACTTTTTGATAAATCAGTTTCTGTTCACATACTAAAAATGACCGATAAGTTTTCTTTTAAATATTCACCTTTTTCTCTTTTCCCTTGTTATGAATTATTCTACAAGTCATGCAGAAGCTTTAATCATTACTACAGATAATTTTTTGGTAGTTAAATAAATCACATACATGTCTGTTTTGCTCTCAGAGCTGGGCTTTTAGTAGGACTAAACAATCTGTAATTAGATACTGCATGAATATTAAGATATTTTTATAAAATTGTTTTTAACACATACCTTGAAAATCCCAAATTTAACATTCATGGTTCTTGGCATTTGGGAACAAACTTAAAATATGTTGCAATTTTTATTTTTGTCAGAACATAAATATATTATCTTTGCATTAGCATTTAGCTGTTGTTAGCCAGCCAGTATAATGATATCTCTATAAAATCCTATTTTTTTCTTTTATTTTCATATTCACTGTGTATTATATTTTTTAAAAAGTCCTAAAATTTGTAAATGACTTTATTAATATTTAAATTATATTAATAAAGTATATCTCATATAATCATTTTCTTGGGCTTCCCTGGTGGCTCAGAGGTTAAAGCATGTGACCGCAATGTGGGAGACCCGGGTTCGATCCTTGGGTCGGGAAGATCCCCTGGAGAAGGGAATGGCAACCCACTCCAGTACTCTTGCCTGGAGAATCCCATGGAGGGAAGAGCCTGGTAGGCTACAGTCCATGGGGTCGCAAAGAGTTGGACATGACTGAATGACTTCACTTCCCTTCAAAGTCATTTTCTTGTGTGTGATAATTATAGTGAGTCCTGTCAAGAATATATTTTTTTAAATGTAGCATGTTGATTTGCTTAGTGTAGATGCTTGGCATTTTTTCAACAGTAAAGGAATATATATTTATATATATATACACTCTAATATGCATGTATATATTTATATATATATATGCATACATGAAAATATATCTCTGTGTTCATAATGTGTAAATACTTTAAACAAATGTGACAAGACATCAGGAAGTAAGTTTATGTTGTGGGTGTGTTGGTGTTCCTATTGTCACTTTTTTAACCTTTCTGTATATTTAAAATATTTCATAACAGCAAAATCCAGTGTTCTCTTACTCCTTTTGATCCATCACCACTGTCCATTTTATTTTTATGTATGTCTTTTCATTTTTCCTTTTTATTCTCTTTAGTGACTGCTTCAAAATTTAAGAAAACTATCATACTGTGATCTATCCCATTTTAGAGGTACCTTGAATTTTATGGAGATATTGTGAATAATCTCTCACAATTTCTAGGAAAGAGTATGGCATGTCTGTATTTCCAGGTTCTCCTATAACCATAACTTCCCTCAAAAAATTATTGTAAAAAAAAAATTGCTTTCACTTACTTTAATGTCATTTTTCTACTTGGAATGCTTATTTCTATTTTGGCCTCATTAAATATCAATTAAGAAGTTTTGGTTTGATTGCCTCTTCCAGAGTAGCTTCCCAGAGCTGATAGTCTCAGATGTATGCAAATAACACATTGTGAATGATTTTATTAAATATATTGAGGTTTGCTTTATGACTGATAATGAAGGAATTCATAGGGCCTGGACTCCATCTTAGGCCTGTTCATGCTGATCATGCTCAGCCATCTTTCCAAGGGACTCTGAACTCTGTGTTTAGTGCCTATGAAGACAACAACAGAAGGATAAGACCCCCTCCAGACAGGGGAACCTTGAAGATTGTATCTAGGTTACTCATCACCTAAGAGAAACCATACCCTAATCACCCCTTCCTCCAGACAGGCCATACATTTTTTCTGTATCTATCAGAGTGTAGCCTCAGGTTTATTAATTATTGGCTAATTGTTTGAGCACATGAGCACATAGCATGTTAATGATGGGGTTATCGGGATTGCATTTTCCTTGGTTTATGTAAGTCTCAAGGAATTTGGAGTGGTGGCTTCAGACACGTACACATGGGGTATAAAAGATCTTCACAAATGCTGGTCGGGGTCCTTGGCTAAGAGGAGACTCTGCCTTGGGCCCACTGGTGTAATAAACTGCACTCCAGTATCTGCATTGTCCTTCTGAGTGAGTTTGTTTCCCGGAATGCGTGGCTACAACAATAATATGATGCTCCTCATGATAAATGTTCAATAGGTATAGACTTATTTTTCAGTTTGTGCTTTCAAGATATTTTTACTTAAGGATCTTTAATCTGACATTCCAGCCTATCCTGGGCTTATCATACCAAAGTTTACTTTCTTCATTAGCAGTTACAGTAATTGTGTCACAGTGTTGTCTAATATGAATAAAGCTGTGTGAACAGTCATACACAAGTTTTTACATGTACTTGTTTTAATATTTCTTGGGTAAACTATCTTTAATTTTGGAAGAAGTTCCCAAAATGTTTTCCACAGTGACTCTACCATTTTACACTCCCACTTGAAATGTATAAAATTTTCTTCACAGCCTCATCAAAAACTTTGCAACTTTAGTTAGTGTCTTATAATAACTCAGTTTGTTTTTCTTTTTTCCGTTATCTTGATGACTAGTAATGTAGTAATGTTAACAATTTTGTTTACTTTTCATATTTTATATATCTTCTGAACAGTTCAGTTCAGTCACTCAGTCATGTCTGACTCTTTGTGACCCCATGGACTGAAGCATGCCAAGCCTTCCTGTCTGTCCATCACCAACTCCCGGAGTCCACCCCACCCAACGAATCGGTGATGTCATCCAGCCATCTCATCCTCTGTCGTCCCCTTTTCCTCCTGCCCCCAATCCCTCCCAGCATCAGGGTCTTTTCCAATTAGTCAACTCTTCCCATGAGGTGGCCAAAGTATTGGAGTTTCAGCTGTAGCATCCGTCCTTCCAGTGAACACTCACGACTAATCTCCTTTAGGATGGACTGGTTGGATCTCCTTGCAGTCCAAGGGAATCTCAAGAGTCTTCTCCAACACCACAGTTCAAAAGCATCAACTCTTCAGTGCTCAGCTTCTTCACAGTCCAACTCAGACTTCCATACATGACCACTGGAAAAACCATAGACTTGACTAGATGGACATTTGTTGGCAAAGTAATGTCTCTGCTTTTGAATATGCTGTCTAGGTTGGTCATAACTTTTCTTCCAAGGAATAAATGTATTTTAATTTCAGGCTGCAGTTACCACCTGCAGTGATTTTGGAGCTCCCCCAAATAAAGTCTACCACTGTTTCCCCATCTATTTGCCGTTAACCATTGGGCCCAAGAAAACATGATTTTGGATTATGAATGTTGAGCTTTATGCTAACTTTTTCACTCTCCTCCTTCACTTTCATCAAGAGGCTCTTTAGTTCTTCTTCGCTTTCTGCCATAAGGGTGGTGTCATCTGCATATCTGAGGTTATTGATATTTCTCCCGGCAATCTTGATTCCTGCTTGTGCTTCATCCAGCCCAGGGTTTCTCATGATGTACTCTGCATATAAGTTGAATAAGCAGGGTGAAAATATACAGCCTTCACATACCCCTTTTCTAATTGGAACCAGTCTTTTGTTCCATGTCCAGTTCTAACTCTTGCTTCCTGATCTGCATACTGATTTCTCAAGAGGCAGGTCAGGTGGTCTGGTATTCACATCTCCTTCAGAGTTTTCCACAGTTTATTGTGATCCACACAGTCAAAGGCTTTGGCATAGTCAATAAAGCAAAAGTAGATGTTCTTCTGGAACTGTCTTGCTTTTTCGAGATCCAGCAGTTGTTGGCAATTTGATCTCTGGTTTCTCTGCCTTTTCTAAAACCAGCTTGAACATCTGGAAGTTCTCAGTTCATGAATTGTTGAAGCCTGGCTTGGAGAATTTGGGGCATTACTAACGTGTGAGATGAGTGCAATTGTGCAGTAGTTTGAGCATTCTTTGGCATATACTTTCTTAGGGACTGAAATGAAAACTGACCTTTCCCAGTCCTGTAGCCACTACTGAGTTTTCCAAATTTGCTGGCATATTGCGTGCAGCACTATTACAGCATCATCTTTTAGGATTTGAAACAGCTCAACTGGAATTCCATCACCTCCATAGTGATGCTTCCTAAGGCCCACGTGACTTCACATTCCAGAATGTCTGGCTCTAGGTCGTGAAGATCTTTTTTATACAGTTCTTCTGTGTATTCTTGCAACCTCTTCTTAATATCTTCTGCTTCTGTTAGGTCCATACCATTTCCTTCCTTTATTGTACCCATCTTTGTATGAAATGTTCCCTAGATATCTCTAATTTTCTTGAAGAGATCTCTAGTCTTTCCCATTCTGACGTTTTCCTCTATTTCTTTGCATTGATCAGTGAGGAAGGCTTTCTTATCTCACCTTGCTATTCTTTTGAACTCTGCATTCAAATGGGTATATCTTTCCTTTTCTCCTTTGCTTTTTGCTTCTCTTCTTTTCATAAGTATTTGTAAGGCCTCCTCAGACAGCCATTTGGCTTTTTTGCATTTCTTTTTCTTTGGGATGATCTTGATAACTGCCTCCTGTCTAATGTCATGAACCTCCATCCATAGTTCATCAGGTTCTCTGTCTATCAGATCTAGTCCTTTAAATCTAATTCTCAGTTCCACCTTATAATCATTAGGGATTTGATTTAGGTCATACCTGAATGGTCCAGTGGTTTTCCCTACTTTCTTCAATTTAAGTCTGAATTTGACACTAAGAAGTTCAATGATCTGAGCCACAGTCATCTCCCAGTCTTGTTTTTGGTGACTATATAGAGATTCTCTATTTGGCTGCAAAGAATATAATTAATCTGATTTGGTGTTGACCATCTTGTGATGTCCATGTGTAGAGTCTTCTCTTGTGTTGTTGGAAGAGGGTGTTTGCTATGACCAGTGCATTCTCTTGGCAGAACTCTATTAGCCTTTGCCCTGCTTCATTCTGTACACCAAGGCCAAATTTGCCTGTTACTCCAGGTGTTTCTTGACGTCCTACTTTTGCATTCCAGTCTCCTATAATGAAAAGGGCATGTTTTTGGGGTATTAGTTCTAGAAGGTCTTGTAGGTCTTCATAGAATTCTTCAGCTTCAGCTTCTTCAGTGTTACTGGTTGGGGCATAGACTTGGATTACCATGATATTGAAAGGTTTGCCTTGGAAATGAGCAGATTTCATTCTGTCATTTTTGAGACTTCACTCAGTACTGCATTTCAGACTCTTGTTGACTGTGATGGCTACTCCATTTCTTGCTTTATAAATAGTTTAAACATGTTATCTAACATACTGACTTTTCTATTTTATAAGGGTTCCATATGGACTTTAATCTTTCACATAATAGACATGGAATTTTATCATAGATGTATATTCCTCTGATTTTCTACAGTGCCATTTCATTACCCATGGAGAAACTTTTCCTTGGATTCTTCAGTATCCCTGCATGGTCTATGTAATCTGAATAAAGAAAACTGATAAGTTATCATAGAGAAAGGGAATCTCTCTCTCTTTACATCTACAGGACTGTAAACACTTACAAAACTTGTTTATATATATATTGTTTTATTGTACCATGTGTTCAATCGTGTCTGACTCTTTGTGACCAAGTGGACTGTAGTCTGACTGGTTCCTCTGCCCCTGGGATTTTCTAGGCAGGAATACAGGAATGGGTTGCCATTTCCTCCCACAAAGGATCTTCCTGACCCAGGGATCAAATCTGTGTCTTCACTGAGAAAGTCTTTGTGTGTTCTTCTCCAGAGGATAGGGTAGGCAGATGTATTAGCAACCAATATTTGTCTCACAGTTTTTAGTTTCCTCTTCTGTGGTCCAAACTGAGTGTATGTGACAGTCTGGCTATCAGGTGCCCTGTGGGAAAACTGGGGTGTGGGGAACAAGACACTGCTCTGGCTGGTTTTGTTCATATTTGTTTTCTTTTGTTTTTCTTCGAGTAATAAATGTTTTGTCCTTTGATCCAGACGTGCAGTGTTTTTCTCAGTGTATGTTACACAACTGGCAGGCTAACTTGTTAGCTTATAAATAGGGTCAAATTTAAGACTTTTCACAGTTTCACACAAAACTTAAGGCAATAGAAATGGAATACTGTTAGAGACATGTTTAACAGGAAAATTGAAGGCACATCAGTCATTAAATAAGTGTTTATAAGGCAGCCTGAACAGATGTGGTACCAGACAGTGTGGATTATATTAATCAGAGTAGTCAACAGAGTGGCATATACTCAGAATGAGTTGCCAGGGACCAGTCCATGTCAGACCAGGAAGTGAATAATTGGGAAGAAAGTGCTCCTTGGGCTTCTCTGTGTTCCTCGACGTCCCGCACATTCTTGGCAAATGGAAATGACAAGAGGACTCTTTCTGCTTACCCCCAAAACTATTTACTTGCCCTTCAAGATTATGAAAAACTAGAAATGTCTCCCAACCCTTCCCAAAGAGAGCTTGTTTATATTATAGAAGCAAGATAATGTTCCTCCTTATATGTTTCCAGAAGGGAGAGGGACAGATATGCCAGCAGACCCTATGTAAGATTGGAATCTCTTACTTTGGGGCTCTCTTCTCTCACTCTCATCTCTCTTCTATGCCCAGACCCACTACATGGGCAGGAAAACCTCTGGTACTCTCTATGCTACTCTGTGGAAATTGGAGTGTGGGGAAATAATGCAAAATCCTGTTGTGCCTTAACGATGTCTGCTTTTTCAGCAGGAACATCAGACCTCTTTATGAGAGAAATCAAAAAGCACCTATTTATATATGTGTTTATGTGTGTGTGTGTATAAGCATGTATTTCTACATGTAATTGTGTATGTTAACAGAGTTCAGGCCAGTCTCACAATGTACCTATTATATTTGGGTTTCTTGAAATTATATTCTAAAACTAAGCATTAAAACATGCCCAGATAAATATGTTTATATTCCTTACAAATATTGTTTTTCTATGAAACCTTTCACAAGAATAGTGTTACTGTATATCATTATAATATTTATCTAACATTCATTTAGTCATTATTCCCCATTTAAAATTCAAATAAATTTGTCTACATTAATTATTAAAACAGACCAGAAAAACATACAGTAAAAATCAGAAATATGATAGTAATAAGAAATCTACCCAAAGAACACAAATTGATTATTTCAGATTAAGTCTAATTCCTTGAATGCATTTTATTTAATAACTATAATATTTTCATACTTAAATTTGTAGTTTAGATTATTCTTAATGTGCCATTCAGAACCTTTAAAATTACTGTAAAAATTGAGTGCATCGTTATTTATTTTCTTGTACCAATCATTGTAATTAAGGCTTTAATATGTTATTTGACATACAATTACTTTTTGCAGTTTTCTCAATTATGTCTCTTCTATTCACTGCTCAAGTTCAACCTGATTACTGCAGGGACTTTTTGGCTTTGTTTTAATTGAAGTCATTAAAAATATGGAAAATAATGATAAAGGTTATTGAGCTTCAAGAAATCATTTTGCCAAGTGTACTGAAACTATATTATATGACATTTTATTTAAGATTTTTAGCAAGATATTTTATACAATAAAATGATGTAATGGCAAAACAGTTTAGTAAGTTCAGAGATATTCAAGAATTCTTACATTTATGTATAAATATAATTGATGTTATATAAAAATATCAGCTGCCATGTCCAATTTTTTCAAAAAGAATTTAAATACTGTTGCAGAAAACAATTTAGCAGTTTGTTAAGAACATGAATATGTGACTACCACATGACACAACCTTTTCATTCTTGGCTGTTTATCTCAGAAAAATAAAAACTTAAGTTCACACAAATACCTACACATGAATATTCATAACACTTTTATTCATTAAAGCTAAAAACTATTATCCATCCTATTGTCTTTCAACAGTGAATGACTAAACAAGCTGTGGTACATCCATGGAACACTACTCAGCAATGAGGAGGTAACAGATTATTGTAATGTACACCAACATGGATAAATCTAGGAGAATTATACTAAGTGAAAAATGTTCATTTTAAAAGGTTACACTCTGTATAACTCCATTCCCATAAAGTATTTGAAATTATAGTATAAATAGTTGCCTAGGAAATTAATTTGACAATTTTAGAGAAGGGTGATTTTTTTAAAGAATTTTTCAAAGCTGTTATTGCTCATGTAAATCTGAAGTAATATAGGCATAACAGTGATATAATAAATAGTTCTGAGAGTAATTGCAGCCAAAAAGACCTCCATATTAATAGCACAATCATGATAATCACACTTATATTCAAGAGACTTATGTCTTAGTATACCTATTGTTGTTTTTGTTTTAGTCACTAAATTATGTCAGCTCCCTCACAACCCCATGGACTATAGCCCACCAGGCTCCTCTGTCCATGAGATTTCCCAGGAAAGAATACTAGAGTGAGTTGCCATTTCCTTCTCCAAATATACCTATATTATGTAATAATCACCTGTATTTCATAAAATTAATTTTCATTTGTTAAATATAAATCTTATAATTCAACATTAGTATTAGCAAATATTCTCAGTCACTATTTTAAATACAATAATTACATTCCTTTTCTACTTCTGTCCTGATGATTAGGATTTTATGAGATACTTTCCCTGAATATTTCCAAAGGACAGATGAGAAACATGTTGGCTCATCTTGCTTACACAATTTCCTATTGAGTGTGAAATTAGCAGGAACATCCTAAACAATTATGCCTGATTATCAGTGAAACTTCATCACAAATAAGCTTTAATGCTGATGGGAAATTACCTGTTTTAGAGAGTTCCAGAATAACAATATATCTTTTAATTTAATTTTAACAATGTCAACTTCCTGGTCTCAAAGTATAATAGTAATTTTATTTAAATTATTTGTGATTGGATAATATGTTTGAAAATGAATAAGACATGTCTTATTACTCCTAAATCATGATGGGAACACACTGAATTAAATAATAACATCTCAAAAATACTAGAATAGAAAAATTTATTGTTCATTGTTGACTATCAGACTAGATTTTGGGATGGTCCATAGTGAAATACTAGTCTTTGGAGTTAGGTTTTAAAAAAAGGCATTTGGGAATAAAAGATAGAAACAAATTATTTACCATTTGTCCCATCAAAAGATAGAGTATATTTTCACTCCTCTATGAAGAGTACATCATGAGAAACACTGGACTGGAAAAAACACAAGCTGGAATCAAGATTGCCAGAAGAAATATCAATAACCTCAGATATGCAGATGACACCACCCTTATGGCAGAAAGTGAAGAGGAACTAAAAAGCCTCTTGAGGAAAGTGAAAGAAGAGAGTGAAAAATTTGGCTTAAAGCTCAACATTCAGAAAACGAAGATCATGGCATCTGGTCCCATCACTTCATGGGAAGTAGATGGGGAAACAGTGGAAACAGCATCAGACTTTATTTTTCTGGGCTCCAAAATCACTGCAGATGGTGACTGCAGCCATGAAATTAAAAGACATTTACTCCTTGGAAGAAAAGTTATGACCAATCTAGATAGTATATTCAAAAGCAGAGACATTACTTTGCCAACTATGGTCCGTCTAGTCAAGGCTATGGTTTTTCCTGTGGTCACGTATGGATGTGAGAGTTGGGCTGTGAAGAAGGCTGAGTGCCGAAGAATTGATGCATTTGAACTGTGGTGTTGGAGAAGATTCTTGAGGGTCCCTTTGACTGCAAGGAGATGCAACCAGTCCATCCTGAAGGAGATCAACCTTGGGATTTCTTTGGAAGGAATGATGCTACAGCTGAAGCTCCAGTACTTTGGCCACCTCATGCGAAGAGTTGACTCATTGGAAAAGACTCTGATGCTGGGAGAGACTGGGCGCAGGAGGAGAAGGGGATGACCCAGGATGAGATGGCTGGATGGCATGACGGACTTGATGGACGTGAGTCTGAGTGAACTCCAGGAGATGGTGATGGACAGGGAGGCCTGGCGTGCTGCGATTCATGGGGTCGTGAAGAGTCAGACACGACTGAGCGACTGAACTAAACTGAACTTGAATCTGGGTGGACCTGAGATTTGTCTCAAGAACAGAATTTGGCAAAAGAGAGACCGCTTAAACCCTGAAGTTAGGCTTTAAGAAATCTTCAGCTTCCACTTTTGAAAGTTTGAAATCTTCCTTCCAACCTCAGAGAAGCTCAGACTACATTGGGAGAACAAGGGCCTCTGGTCAAGTGCCCTAGCTCATTCCCAAGCCAATGATTAGCATCACCTGCCAGCTGTGTGCAGAAGTCATCTTGAACATTTCCAACACAGCTGAGTCTCTGGATGCCTACAGCCTCATTAGACATCACATGTAGCAGAAGAATTACCCAACTGGGCCCAATTAACCTACCAAGTTATTCATAAATAATAAATGGGTCTCTTTTAACCTTCTAAATTTTGGGGTGGATTGTTATACAGCAACATAACAGATAACTCAGATAACTGAAACACGGGGAAATAGATTTTCTAAATTCCAATAGCTCCTTTTGCATAATTAGAGAAGACAACCACAAACTTTGTACATTCTATTGCTTTTATAGGTTTTTCTTACATCTTTGAACTGCTTGTCACCAAGTTTGCGGTAAGTCAGAGCAAAACCAACTTACTCCAGGTATGAATCATCATTCTCTCTAATCTTTGAAAGCAGGTGATTTTTTTTTTCTTAAGTTTTCGCTGTGCTGTTCTTTTATTTGTTAGGTTGAAGTACTCCTTGCAGCTGAATGAATTGGAAACTCCTTAAAAAATTAAAGAAAATGAAAAATATTACATTTTTTCAAATTCTGACTTATTCTATTTGATCTTACATCCTTATAGTTTAAGCAGGAAAATAATGTACATTTCTACAAAATACTCTTTAATTGAAAACTGTATGAAACTTACATTATAATATAGATAGTACAAGAGCATAAAGCATAAAAGTTTAAAGATCATGAGCTAAAGTTCATAATACCATAATTCAGTTTCAGACTACTATATTTCAGAGTTTTGACTATGTTTTTCTTTTTTCTTCTATGTAAATCGAGGTCAAAATGCCTACATTGCCACTCAGTTGTTAATACTGTCATTTGAATGAAACAACTAATAAGCAGCTTTGGGAGAATTTTAGTGAGGGTACAGAGCAAGAATCCAGGCATCTAAATATGGTTGAAGCTGGGAGACATGAAGAGGAATGGATGATAGTGAGAGGTTGTATAGAGGGTCTTTAGCGATCAAACATTGCAAGGTAAAATGAAGTTTAAAGACGATATTAGTAGTTGAATCGTGGATGAGAAAGGCAGAACCGTCAGTAAACAAATTCACAATTATGGCAGATTATTGATGAGGTGTTTTAAAGAGAAATCTATCCAGGATACCTTAAATTTGCGCTGGAGAGACAATTTTCTTCATTTCATTATTCCTCTGAAAAGCCACAAAATAAAGATCACTGAAGTAACAAAATCTAAATGTGTCTCTTACATATAAGTGATGAATCAAATTACAAAAATTCAGTATCTTCAGAGCACAAAATATATAAATTATAAACAATTTGTCAAGTTATGTTGCCTCTGATTCAAAACCTAGTTTTAATTTAAATTTAAAAGTCTTGTTATGTACTTTGAATTATTGATTTAACTTTAAAAATGAATACTAAAAACTGTAGAAATGATTATTAACAGAATTTCTGATTTGAATACAACCTCTCAGTCACCATGTTTTACCTTCATAAAAGCAACAAGGAGAATGAAAAAAGAAAAGAAAAAAAGTTCACATTTCATTTGCAGTAGAACTAGAAGACAGAATAAAAAACTCCAGTTTTAGTAGAGGTTGTTAGAAAGAGCCAAGATATGTAGAATCTAAAGAAAGAGGCAGAGAAAATATGATAGAGTATTAAAAGGGTCCAAGGGTAAGGGGTTTTAAAAAGGACTAGAAAATATGAAGGTAAAGGCTTGTCATGAAATGATTAAAGAAAACCGTGCTGTTTTTGAAATAAGTTAAAAAGTGACATGAGCTTGAACTCTGTCAGAACTTCCCTAGGACATACTTTGGTCAGAACTGAGAGTACTAGTTTCTACAAAAACGTCACAGACAAGGCACTCAGCGAAACCAATCTGGTTAAGGCTGTTATTTGGGGGGAAAAAATATACCTTTCAGCTATCGACACTGAAAGTTTGATCTGGCTCCTTCTCTTTATAATTATCTCAAACTGCCTTCAAATAGATGCTCTGGAAAAATCTATTTCATTCACTCATTAATAACAAAATAAAATTAAGATGTATGGATACAATAATACTGTAAGGAAATATAGAAAAGAGTCACACTAAGCAGAAAGATTTACAGGAACATTTTTTAAATATTTCAAAAAAATATTTGAATTTTGTTGAAATAGATTATTACTTATCCAAAGAAGTTAATGATGTAATGTTGTCTATGAAGGAAGGTCACAGAATAAAACTACATAGATACAGAGGAGAATTAGTGAGAAATAAGAATCAATGTGAGAAAACTGATTTAAGTGGAAGTTGAAGGGAAAAAAAAATTCTCCAAGACTGTATCAAAAAGAGCAAGGAATAATACAACTATGGAAAGACCTTGAGAGGCATGAAGATATAGAAAAGAAGAATGATCTTTTTAAACACTAAGTGGAGAAGAGGAAATTGTTAAATATGATTAGAGAGAAGTTTCACTTCAGTCATCGGGGAACTAGTTTGCTAAGGAGTAATCTATCTGTAAAGAAATGGAGGGGGGCAAGGAGTCAGATAGGAAGTTTCAGAAGACACAGATGAAAAAGATGCTGAAGAAGGAGAAGAAAAATAAGAGAAGTGAGGACAAGAAGTAAGAGGAGGTAGAGGAATATCAGCAGAACTAGAAGAACCAAAAGAAGGAGGCAGACAACAACAGCAACAGAGAGCACACTAGCAAAGTATTAAATATCTACTGATTTTCATACTGAATATATTGCACTCAGAGAAAAACAAGTAAATACAAAAGAGAAATCATTGATCAGAAGTAGTATGAAAGTGAAAAGCACAGAGGGTGATCAGATGTGAACATTAGACAACCATGATTCAAAGATTTGAAAACAATGTTAGAGAATGGGAGATTATTTAAAGATTAAAATGGATATTTTCAAATAGAAGTTAAAAATTATATGAATGGATTAACAGAAATTGAAGACTCAAAAAAGTCTGTCAGTAAGAATAAATATAAAGAAAATAACTCTTAGAAACACAACAGGATAGTGAAAGTGAAAGTCGGTCACTCAGTCCTGTTCAACTCTTCTCAACCCCATACAATCCATGGAATTCTCCAGGCCAGAACACTGGAGTGGGTAGACTTTCCCTTCTCCAGGGGATCTTCCCAATCCAGGGATCGAATCCAGGTCTCCCACATTGCAGGCGGCTTCTTACCAGCTGAGCCACAAGGGAAGCCCAAGAATACTGGAGTGAGTAGCCCCCCCTTCTCCAGGGGATCCTGACCCAGGAATCAAACCGGGGTCTCCTGTATTGCAGGCGGATTCTTTACCAACTGAGTTATCAGGGAAGCCAAACAGGAAGGTGGTGCAATACTAAGACAATGAAAAAGTCTTATAGGAGTCAGAAGATATAAAAGGAGAAAAGTTCAATGAAGGAATATGTGAGAAGATAGTTAACAGTTTAACAGAAACAGTGTTACTCATTCCTGTAATTCTGGTAAGTAAGCATTTCAAATTTTCAATGGCTTATTGCAACGATTCTATATTTTTCTTTAATGGGTCTGGTAGGTCTGCTATGGTTTAGCTGATCTTAGCGGGGCTTACCAGATGGACAAGTCTGAACTTCACACTTCCAGTCAGGTAAGACTGACTGTGTCTTCATTCTAGATCAGTGTCAGCAATGGCAGCAGCTACCTGGAGCATGCTCTTCCTAATGTAGGTCACAAGAGATTGACCCAAATACAAACACAGTAAAGTTTCACTTTTAGTCTTACAAACTAACATTGATTGGCCAAAACATACCCAGTACTAAGTAGATGGAAAAGTATATCCTGCCTAGTTGGGCAGAAGTATAGTCACATGTCAGTGGTCATGGGAGTATATTTCTCTACATAGATCAAATAACAGAGAATAGTTTTCAAAGCTACTTATAATGAAAACTGTTAAAGAATGAAATTATATCTTAAATATACTAAAAGAACATACTTTTCAATTTACATTTGTATGGCTCTAAAAACCCTTAAGAATATTGTGCCATGAACTTTTCTTAAAGATATTACTGCAGATATAGATCAGGCAACTAAGTAAAAACTAGGATACTATATTCTCTCCTTCAGAATACTGATTTTGAATACTATATATATATATATATATATATAACTAGATATATTTTGACATAATGTGGGAATTAAAGTGAATAAGCAGATGTGAATATTTCATCCCTAAAATGAGAAAAATTGGGTGAAGAGAAAATAACTGAGTAACTATAAATTTTGTAGTGGTCCACTTTGCAATAATTGCATGTGAAAAAAATATTATTAAAGCTGACAAATAAAGCAGCAGTATATATAACCATGTACAGCAGTGAAACAAAAACAAGAAAAATAGTATTGACAAAACAGGTGATAGAGGAAAATGTAAGTGTCCTCAGCAATAATTATATATTTTGTTTAAATAAATGTAATATTAAAAGTACCATACAACTTTATAACATTACTAAGTAGTGGAGAAAATAAAAACCATTCTGCAAAACAAAAGAAAAAGAAAAATTCAGAGAGAAAATTGAAAGAAAAAAACAATAAAGGAGACAAAAACATCATAATATGCAGATTTTCCTTGACTTTTGATGGAGCTCATCTAGATGAACCCACCACAAGGTAAAAATATCATACATGGAAAATCCATTTAATACACCTAATCGCAGAGCATCACAGTTTACGCTAGCTTACCCTAAAGGAGATGAGAACATTTACATCAACTTAGAGTTAGGCAAAATATTACTTTTTTTAATAAAGTGTTGTGTATCTCATGTAATTTGTTGATTATACAGAAAGTTAAAAAAAATTGGTGAGAGGGTTCAGAATGATTGTAAGTGTGTCAGTTGTTTAGCCTCATGATTCAAGGCTGCCTGGGAACCATGGTGGCTGCCACTGCCCAGCATCACAAGATAATTGTACTGCATATCAGTAACCTGGGAAAGATCAAAACTCAAAATATGAAGCATAATTTCTACTGAATGTGTATTGCTTTTACAGTGTCATAAACTCAGAAAACTTAAAGTCAAAACATCTTTAAGTCAGTGACCATCTGTGATATAATACACCCCAGTACAAACATTATCCCAGATGGTGCTAGCGGTAAAGAACACGCCTGCCTATGCAGGAGATAAGAGGCAGGGGTTTGATCCCTAAGTTGGGAAGATTCCCTGGAGGAAAGAATCACAACCCACCCCAGTGTTCTTGTCTGGAGAATCCACATGAACAAAGGAACCTGGTGGGCTAGAATACATAGGGTCACACAAAGTCAGACATGACTGAAGCATCTTAGCATGCCCATGGAATCATATATAATATTAATAAATATAAATGAGTTCATCTCATTCTTTACCAGCTGAGTCACAAGGGAAACCCATCTCAATAAAGGAGTCATTTAAATCACACAGCAGAGTCAGCTAGCTCTTCTACAAGCAATGTTACCTTTCCTATAGACCTAGCAGGTGTGGCTGACACCTCACAGAGTAACCTCAGAAGCCCCGTTCTTCAGACAATAAATGAATATAGGCAATATATCCTCTTTATAGGGCTTCCCTGGTGGCTCAGACAGTAAAGACTTCTCCTGCAATGCAGGAAACATGCATTAGATCCCTGGGTTGGGAAGATCCCCTGGAGGAAGGCATGACAACCCACTTTGCCTGGAAAATCCCCATGGACAGTAGAGCCTGGCGGGCTAGAGTCCATGGGGTCACAAAGGGTCTGACATGACTTAGCGACTAAGCACACAGCACATCCTCTTTATAAGTGGTGCTGAAACAGTCATGAAAATTGCCCAATTACTCCTATTTGTGAATAGCTTTGTTTACTACATCATGGAAATCATATTTGGTGTCCAAAATTTAAAAAAATAAAAAACATATATTCTAACACATCCTCATGAAAATAGTTTACTTAGAGATTCATGAAATATATTTCAGCTGCTTCAATAAAGAGATATGGATGCATAGACCTTTACAAACATAAAAACAGAAAACAGACATTTTAATTTCTTGAAATGGGATAAAATATTCTATGTACAGGATGCATTTTTTTACTTGATCAATGACTGAAGCATATAGTGAGAGCAGAATTTCCATGTCTAAAAATTAATATACTTAGTACTCTATGGTCATACATACACAAGCTGGAATCAAGATGGCAAGAGAAATATCAATAACCTCAGATATACAGATGACACCTTATGGCAGAAACTGAAGAGGAACTAGAGAGCCTCTTCATGAAGGTCAAAAAAGAGAGTGAAAAAACTGCCTTAATATTCAACATTCAAAAAATGAAGATCATGGCGTACAGTACCATAACTTCATAGCAAATAGATGAAGGAACTATGGATACAATGACAGACTTTATTTTCTTGAACTCCAAAATCACTGCAGTTGGTGACTGCAGCCATGAAATTAAAAGACACTTGCTCCTTGGAAGAAAAGCTATGATCATCCTACACAGCATGTTAAAAAGCAGAGACATTACTTTGCCTACAAAGGGTTATATAGTCAAAGCTATAGTTTTTCCAGTAGTCATGTATGAGTGTGAGAGTTGGACCATAAAGAAGGCTGAGTGCCCCAGAATTGATGCTTTCAAAGTATGGTGTTGGAGAAGACTCTTGAGAGTCTCTTGGACACCAAGGAGATCAAACCAGTTAATCCTAAAGGAAATTACCCTGAATATTTGTTGGAAGGACTGGTGCTGAAGCTGAATTTACAATACTTTGCCCACCTGCTGTGAAGAGCTGACTTATTGGAAGAGACCTTGATGCGGGGAATGATTGAAGGCAGGAGGAGAAGGTGATGACAGATGAAGAGATGGTTGGATGGCATCAATGACTCAATGGACATGAGCTTGAGCAAACTCAGGGAGATGGTGAAGGACAGGAAAACCTGGTGCACTGCAGCCCATGGGGTCACAAAGAGTCAGACACATCTGAGCAACTGAACAACAAACCAAACATCTAGACAGTGAAATAGATTTAATGCTACCAACACCTTGATTATTTTCACACATTAAAATTCCAAAGACAGATATTGACAAGTTTCAGAGAAATTACCATAAGAAATTGAAAGTTCTTGTCTCTGAGAAGGAAGTGCAAATGAGGACACATAATGCTGAGAGGTGTCTTTTCTCTCGTAAGTCTTTTACAACTAAGGGATATGTACAAATATGTATTATATAAAAATAAAAACTAGCCAAAGTTTTAATAAAGACAAAAGCTTAAAATGTTTTATTCTTACTAATCTGATCTCTGACACATACTTGAATTAGCATTTTGGCTTCTCACCTCTTAGTTGTGTGAACATAGGCATAATTTACTGTCTCTGTGGCTCAATTATCTTAATTAGACCATCACAATAATAACAGTGCCTACCTCAGAGGACCTCATGCTTGAGTTAATATATGTAAGTGATTTTGGCTTTGTTCTGCATGTAATTAAGTTCTCAATAATTGTTAAAAATCTAATTTGTTGATGTTGATAGTTACATATTCATGTATTCCTCTTATAGTTTCTAGAGAAAAAGAAGTTCACCTTGAAGACTGCCATATCCTTCTATGGAACTATCCTGATTTTCATACAAAAGTAATATTTTTAAGGGTGGTTAATGCATCTGTGTAACAATAGACACAATTAGACCAATATTGTTAAGAAATAGGTAGTAAGAGGAAACTGAGTGGTCATCAGATCTTGTTCCTGGAGTAGGATATCAAGAGCAAGGAACACTAGCAGTTTAAAAAGAAGTACTTCTGTTTTATTTATTGTTTTCATTCCACAAACCTCAGAATGTAAATTTTGACAATATATTTTAAAAGATAAAGTGAAAAATCATGACAGAAAATTGACACTTTTTCAAAAGGTGTGTTATTAAAGTGTTGAGTTGGAGTTGTTTTAGTGCTACTCCTACATTCCTTCTAAGTTGATACATCAGTTCTCTAAATTAATGTAAAGAAACCTAAATCAGTACTGTATTTTTAAAAATTCCAGATTAAGTTAATATACAGCTAATTAAGCTACTGTTCTATAAATGTTATCGATATAGAGTAGTCAGTGTTGAAGTCCTAGGCTTCGCAAAAAAAAAACTGTCCTCATTATTTGATTAGTCATATTTAGGTATTTTTTATGCAATATTTGAAAGCAGTAAAAATCTGTTTTACATGGAAAGGAAATTTTAACTTAAGTTTGCAATATGAAAGCAAGCTAAAAGCAATTAATGGTACCTGACTTCAGAAATAAGAAGATGCACCTTAATCACTATAGTGCCAAAAGTCTAACTATAGGCCACTGAAACAATTAGCATAGCAAAAGTAAAATAAAGTATACATTGCAATTATTCTCATAGAAATGACATAGTACAGTGTCCAGTTTAGGGTGTTGCAGTTAATGTTGTGTATAATACATACAATTGACATTGGTTTAAGCTCAGTTGAAACTGTTTTATGAGAAAATTCTTGTTTTACTCAACTTTTTTTCTCATTCAAGTTTATAAAGTAATAAGGCCTATCATTTTAGATTTCAGTATTTCTCTATGTCTAGGTATTTGTAGTATGAATAAGAATTACTATGTATTTTGAAAAGGCTAAGAGTTACTGTGATACAGCTTTAATTTCTAATAATATTTTATTGTTGTTATTTTCTGTGGTGGTAATGGGCCAAACTGAATGATTAAATTGTAATTCACTTCAAGAACAGTCTACAAAATGTCAAAAGCTTACTTTTTCTTTGTAAAAATAAAAAATGATAACTCTAATCTGATTAAAAATGGATTCATATAGTTAGAAGTGGATAACCTTAAAAAAAGAAAAAATGAATAACCATGAATAACCTTATAAATACTGTATAACTTAAGGAGATTGAACTCTTCCAATATGTACTAAAAGATAAACAGAAATGTCTAAAACTTTCATCCTCATATGTAGACAGATTAACCTTTAATAAAATGTTTGGAAAATGGGGTTAATTCTTCTTATCAACAAATTTGAAAAAGAATGTAACTACAATTTATTGAATATAGTCTATATACAGTGGAAGAAGAACAAAAGAGCCTCTTGATGAAAGTAAAAGATGAGAGTGAAAAAGTTGGCTGAAAACTCAACATTCACAAAACTAAGATTATGGCATCTGGTCCCATCACTTCATGGCAAATAGATGGGGAAACAGTGGAAACAGTGACAGACTTTATTTTGGAGAGGCTCCAAAATCACTGCAGATGGTGATGGCAGCCATGAAATTAAAAGACCCTTGCTCCTTGGAAGAAAAGTTATGACCAACATAGACAGCGTATTAAAGAGCAGAGACGTTACTTTGCCAACAAGGTCCATCTAGTCAAAGCTATGTTTTTTTTTCTAGTAGTCATATATGGATGGGAGAGTTGGACTATAAAGAAAGCTGAGCACCAAAGAATTGATGGTTTTGAACTGTGGTGTTGGAGAAGACTCTTGAGAGTCCCTTGGACTGCAAGGAGATCCAACCAGTCCATCCTAAAGGAAATCAGTCCTGAATAGTCATTGGAAGATGAAACTCCAATACTTTGGCCACCGGATGTGAAGAACTGACTCAATGGAAAAGACCCTGATACTGGGAAAGATTGAAGGCAGGATAAGAAGGGGATGGCAGAGGATGAGATGGTTGATGGCATCACCTACTTGATGGACATGAGTTTGAGGAAACTCTAGGATTTGGTGATGGACTGGAGGCCTGGCATGCTGCAGTCCATGGGGTTGCAAAGAGTCAGACACGACTGAGCAACTGAACTGAACAGTGGCTTCCCAGGTGGTGCAATTGTAGAGAATCTGACTGCTAATGCAAGAGATGCAGGTTTGATCTGTGGGTCAGGAAGATCCCCTGGAGTAGGAAATGACAACCCATTCCTCTATTCCTGTCTGGAAAATTCCATAGACAGAGAAGCCTGGTGTGCTACATATAGTCCATAGGGTCACAAAGAGTCAGACACAACTGAGTGACTGAGCATGCATGTATATATATAGTATAGACAAAGACTAGAGCAGCCATTATATGATATTAATTATGTTGAAAGAATGTCATTTTAGAGATTTCAGGGAAAAAGAGGCCATGAGTTCTGTTATCAGGATCTTCAGTTCACCTGTCCTTGTTCCTTCAACAACTGAAAATGTAAAGCATTGCATTCTTACAATCTTAATCTTTCAGGTAGTGCTTAGGAATCTTTCTCCATGTTTAGTACTTTAAAATTAAACACATGTAGTTAGCTATTGAGGAGAAGGCGATGGCACCACACTCCAGTACTCTTGCCTGGAAATACTATGAACGGAGGAGCCTGGTGGGCTGCAGTCCATGGGGTCGAGAAGAGTAGGACACGACTGAGCGACTTCACTTTCACTTTTCACTTTCCTGCGTTGGAGAAGGAAATGGCAACCCACTCTAGTGTTCTTGCCTGGAGAATCCCAGGGACGGGGGAGCCTCGTGGGCCACCGTCTATGGGGTCGCACAGAGTCGGACACAACTGAAGCGACTTAGCAGCAGCAGCAGTTAGCTATTGAATTCTGTATTGTAAAAGTTCAAATACTTTCACTTCTTTTATATTAACTCTGAATACTTATACATTATATTAGATCATATATGAAGAGACTATGTAGATATATATAATAAATATATTTTTCTCTGAATAAAGAACTCAATCTTGAGCTTAAATTTATCTGTGTCTAATTGGGGACTTCCCTGATGGTTCAAGGATTAATACTTCATCATCCCAATGCAGGGAGCATGGGTTCAATTTCTGGTCAGAGATCTAAGATCCCATCTGTTGCACACAGCCAAAAAGTTTTTAAAAAGTCTACATGGATTTAGTGTAATGATGTCTTTCCAAAGCTTCCTAGAAGAGAAGCATCACAGGAATAATGAGTACATTATTCTGAAAATGAGCTAGGTCATCTAGAATAAGACTATGTGCTGTGCTTAGCTGTGTCTGACTGTTTGTGACCCCCATGAACTGTAGCCTGCCAGGCTCCTCTGTCCATGGGATACTCCAGGGGAGAATACTGGAATAGATCGCCATGCCTTCCTCCAGGAGATCTTCCCAACCCAGGGAAGAACACAGGTCTTCCACATTGCAGGTAGACTCTTCACTGACTGGGCCACCAGGAAAGCCCAAGAATTCTGGAGTGGGTAGCCTATCCTTTCTCCAGGGATCTTTTTGATTCAGGAGTCTAACAGGGGTCTCCTGCATTGCAGATGGATTCTTTACCAACTGAGATACCAGGGAAGCCCTAATATTTTGGAATATGATCAATGTATTAGAATACATGGATATGACAGAATCGTGAATTATTTACCATTTCAAACGATCTAGCAACAGTAAAGGGAAAGATCTGATTATTGATAGTGTGTCACTGCTATGAAAATTGACATGACCTGGACTGGAGTTTTTAACTGCTATACTTTTTATATGTGCTTAGAAGTTCCAAGAGGGCTGTGCTTCCTTTCCTCAGGAATATAGGCACTACTGTTGCTATAGACAAGGTGTTTTGAATAAATTAGCAATTTCCAGGATTGATCTTTGTCAAATCATTAGCCTAAGTGCAAAACTTACCTCAGTAAAGGTGCGGTTAAGACAGATTAGCATTTTCACATTGATATTAGTTTTTTAATAAGGGAGAGATAAATAGGAGATTTCAAGTACAAATACCTGGGTAATCAGAAAAGAAATCCAATTAAATATTTAGTCTGCACCTCTGATTAAATTTTCAAACTACCCAAGGGATGATTCAGTAACTTTGCTGTCCTAGAACTTTTAAGCAATCTCTTATAGAAATTTCTATGGACTTTAGTTAGGGCTTCCCAGGTAGGTCAAACAGAAAAGCATCCGCCTGCAATGAAGGAGACCTGGGTTCGATCCCTGGGTCAGGAAGATCCCCTGGAAAAGGAAGAGGCAACCCACTCCAGTATTCTTGCCTGGAAAATTCTGTGGACAAAGGAGCCTGGTGGGCTATAGTCCACAAGGTCCCAAAGATTTGGACATGACTGAGAGACTAACACACACATGGACTTTAGTTAACTAATATCTGGACCTTAAGATAGTGAAATTATTCTTAATCCATTTATCCATTTGTTTTAAGCAAGGTCAGTGAGCATACCAAGATATTGATTATAGTTCAAGTAGAGTTCCATGAATAGAAAAAACAATGTGTTACAAAATGTTCAATATTAATTATTCTTTCAAATCAAAAAAGTAAAAATAAAAATTAAAGATGAATTAAACTAATTTTAAATTGGCTAACATAAATAAGAACCATAAATAAAACCAATTTTCATATCTTGCCTCTAAAATTTTCTTTGGCTTGTCTGTATTTTCCTTTATTGCAAACCTACTTTCTCTACACAACAATGTAGATACTCTTGGACTGAATTCCTCTTGCCTCCAGGCTTGAGCAAATACCTAAAAAAGTGGAATGTGACCCCTTAATCAGGTTCTCCAGAGATTCATTGGTCCACAGTGAGACCTTTTTTCTGTCAGATGTTCCTGGTCATTCCCTCGTGCCTGTTCAATTTCCCCTCCAGAGATTCTGTTTATCTCTGCTTGCTGCCTCCTTTCCTTTAAAAATCCCTTTTCTGTTTGCATCAAATGCAAAGAAAGGAAGAAAAGAACTTGAATAACCATAATAGTAAATATCTTAGAAAAATTTATAACTTCTTTGTAAAGCAATTTATAAATATATCAATAAATGCCTATTTCCAAATTTGAATACAATTTCTCACACTAGGAATTTGCTCTATAATATTATGATATTATAATGTATATGACTATTATTTTCAGTTTGGGATAAACTGTGAATCACTACCTACCACTGGGAGAGTTCATCAAGTTTTGAATTTGTATTAATATGACTTTTCAAGTAGAAAGAATTTCCCAGGGTAATGCAGATAATTAAGAACTGAGCCAAAATTTAAGCTTAGATTTGTCTAAATCATTGTTTATTCTTTTCCTAACTTTGTGACTATATTATGTTTTACTTAAAGGATTGATTCAATAAATCTATGGGTATATTTCATTATAATGTTTTCTATGCTATGAAAAATTAGAAAAGCTAAACATCGAATATTATGCAAATGAATCAATACATTTTTAAATATTACAGTTAAAATTATACACATACACAGTATAGAAATATTGAAACCATTTATGCCATAGTAAAAGTAAAAGTGAAAATACTATTAGCTTTATCCTACAGACTATACAGAGCATAAAATAAATTTGCCCACATGAAAAGCTGCCAATAGTTGGTACTTACAGAGAAAAATTAAACCAGTATTGCGAGGGAAGGGACTTATTTTTCAAGATTGACAATTTGGATGTCAGCCTTTATGCAAAGCTCCATGGAAACCAGCTAGACCCGACTACTTAAGTAATGAAATCTAGTAGAGGTTTGAGGTAAAGAATGAACTCACACACCCACCGTGTCATAGAAGATATAATCAAAAATTTAGACTTTTTTTCTTGGATTACATTACAATAGAGGCTAGGCCTTCTGCAACCATGAATGTTGATCGTCTGTCCTGCCACTAACATGACACATCATCCAGCAATGACAAGATTTGGACTATTACCCTCCAGACATGTCATGGGAAGAGCTAACTCTGCCTATCCATGATGGAAGTGATGGGACCAATCACCATCTACTCATCTTCTTGATTCCTTTAAACTCTTACCTTTGAATAAGATAGAGGAGGCTCTAATGGTCCCCTAGTCATGCATCTTGAAAGTTACTTAGTCCAAAAGTCAGAATACCTCTCCAGGCATCTGATAGAGACTTCTGCTAGATTTTTTGTACTCTTTAAGATGTAATGGGGAATGGGAAACACATACCCCTGCTAGTGTTTATTCTAGTGCTATATGGCAAATAGACAAGGAAATGGCAACCCACTCCAGTGTTCTTGCCTGGAGAACCCCAGGGACGGGGTAGCCTATTGGGCCGCCATCTACGGGGTCTCACAGAGTTGGACATGACTGAAGCGACTTAGCAGCAGCAGCAGCATTACAAATAGATGGGGAAACAATGAAAATAGTGAAATACTTTATTTTGGGGGGCTCTAAGATCATTGCAGCCATTAAATTAAAAGACCCTTGATCCTTGGGAGAAAAGCTATGACCAAACTATACAACATATTAAAAAGCAGAGACATGACTTTGCCAATAAATGTCTGTCTAGTCAAAGCTATGGTTTTTCCAGTAGTCATGTATGGGTGTGAGAGTTGGACTATAAAGAAAGCTGAATGCCAAAGAATTGATGAGTTTAAACTGTGGTGCTGGAGAAGACTCTTAAGAGTCCCTTGGACTGCAAGGAGATTCAACCAGTCCATCCTAAAGGAAATCAGTCCTGAATATTCATTAGAAGGACTGATCCTGAATCTGAAGCTCCAATACTTTGCCCACTTGATGTGAAGAACTGACTCATTGGAAAAGACCCTGATGCTAGGAAAGATTGAAGTCAGGAGGAGAAAGGGAAGACAGAGGATGAGACAGTTATATGGCATCACTGACTTGATGGACATGATTTGAGTAAGCTCCAGGAGTTGGTGATGGACAGGGAAGCCTGGCATGCTGCAGTCCATGGGGTCAGAAAGAGTTGGACATGACTGAGCTACTGAACTGAACTGAACTGGGTATAAAACCCTGGTCTAATTATTCTGTCTCTTGCCAATAAACTCAAGGAGAATTGAAGCCATGTTAAGGCCAACTTGTTGCAAATAGTTAAACCTAAAAATACCTTTTGTTGTTACTGAGATTATAGTCCAGTATAGATGTATACAAGTTTGTACAGAGAAACTCGTAATGCAATGGAACCTATTTTAGGGGAAACTGACCGAAGAAAGGCTTCCCTGAAAAGCTGCATATCAGATAGTGTGGATACATGTGTTCTAATATAGATGTAGAGAAAGACAATTCTCTTGGCAATCTAGAGAATGTCTTCCAGAGGAGAAGACTAATGGCAAAAGTGGATAATATAATGTGTTATTTGACATGTCTAAGTAAGAACTGACAAAGTTTGCTACTAGGGAAGTGTGTTTTCAATGATGTCTAGGAATGATTAGGTTAGGAGCTCAGGTGGAAGGATTGTGCATCTGGCAGGAATATCCTTCTCACTAGGGAATTACCCTATGGCTCAGCTTTAAAGAATTTGCCTGCAACGCAGGAGACACAGGAGACACAGTTTCGATTTCTAGGTCTGGAAGATCACCTGGAGGAGGAAATGGCAACCTCCTTCACTATTCTTGCCCCAAAAGTCCCATGGACATGGGAGCCTGGAGGCTTACAGTCTAAAGAGTTGAACATGAGAGAGTGACTGAGTGGATACACATCCTAATAATTCTTCAGAAGCTAATATTTCAGCATATTTTCTCTAAGCATTCCCTTTAACTCATCTCTGTATTAATCAACTCATTAAAAAATTGTATTTTACTGTAACATATTTACTTCTATATCTTTTAATTTTTCTTTAAGCTTAGTGTGTCTTACTCTTTGTAATTACTCAGTGTTTTCTGGAATGAATTTAATGCTATTCTCAGTTCAGCTTAGTCACTCAGTCGTGTCCGACTCTGTGCGACCCCATGGACTGCAAACACCAGGCTTCCCTGTCCATCACCAACTCCCGGAGCTTACTCAAACTCATGTCCATCGAGTGCTTGATGCCATCCAACCACCTCATCCTCTGTCTTCCCCTTCTTTTCCCACCTTCAATCTTTCCCAGCATCAGTACTTTTCAAATGAGTCAGTTCTTCCCATCAGGTGGCCAAAGTATTGGAGATTCAGCATCAGTCCTTTCAATGAATAATAAGGACTGATTTCTTTTAGGATAGACTGGATGGATCCCCTTGCAGTCCAAGGGACTCTCAAGAGTCTCTTCCAATACCACAGTTCAAAAGCATCAATTCTTTGGTGCTAAGCTTTTTTATTTATAGTCCAACTCTCACACACATGACTACTGAAAAACCACTGCTTTGACTAGACCAAATTTTGTTGGCAAAGTAATGTGTCTGCTTTTTAATATGCTCTCTAGATTGAACATACATTTCCTTCCAAGGAGCAAGTGTCTTTTAATTTCATGGTGCAGTCAACATCTACAGTGATTTTGGAGCCCCCCAAAAATAAAGTCTCTCACTGTTTCCATTGTTTCCCCATCTATTTGCCATGAAGTGATGGGACTGGATGCTATGATCTTAGTTTTCTGAATGTTGAGTTAAGTCAACTTTTTCACTCTCCTCTTTCACCTTCATCAAGAAGCTTTTTAGTTTTTCTTCGCATTCTGTCATAAGGATGGTGTTATCTGCATATCTAAGGTTATTGATATTTCTCCTGGCAATCTTGATTCCAGCTTGTTCTTCATCCAGCCCAGGGTTTAACATGATGTACTCTGCATATAAATAAAATAAGCAGGATGACAATACACAGCCTTGGCGTACTCCTTTCCCAATTTGCAAACAGTTGTTGTTACATGTCCAGTTCTAACTATTGCTTCCTGACCTGCATACGGAGTTCTCAAGAGGCAGGTCAGGTGGTCTGGTATTCCCATCTCTTTACAAGAATTTTCCACGGTTTGTTGTGATTGAAAAAAAAGACTTTGGCATAGTCAATAAAGTAAAAATAGATGTTTTTCTGGAACTCTCTTGCTGTTTTGATGATTCAACGGATGTTGGCAATTTGATCTCTGGTTCCTCTGCCTTTTCTAAATTCAGTTTGAGCATCTGGAAGTTCAGGGTTCATGTATTGTTGAAGCCTGGCTTGGAGAATTTTGAGCATTACTTTAGTAGCATGTGAGATGAGTGCAATTGTGGTGGTAATTTGAGTATTCTTTGGCATTGCCTTTCTTTGGGATTGGAATGAAAACTGACCTTTTCCCGTCCTATGGCCACTGCTGAGATTTCCAAATGTGCTGGCAAATTGAGAGCAACAGTTTCACAGCATCATCTTTTAGGATTTGAAATAACTCGACTGGAATTCCATCACCTCCACTAGCTTTGTTCGTAGTGATGCTTCCTAAGGCCCACTTGACTTCACATTCCAGGATGTCTGGCTTGAGGTGAGTGATCACACCATCGTGATTATCTGGGTCGTGAAGATCTTTTTTTGTATAGTTTTTCTGTGTATTCTTGCCACCTCTTCTTAATATCTTCTGCTTCTGTTAGGTTCATACCATTTCTGTCTTTTATTGTGCCCATCTTTGCATGAAATGATCCCTTGGTATCTCTGATTTCTTTGAAGTGATCTCTAGTCTTTCCCATTCTATTGTTTTCCTCTATTTCTTTGCGTTGATCACTGAGGAAGGCTTTCTTATTTCTCCTTGCTATTCTTTGGAACTCTGCATTCAAATGGGTATATCTTTCCTTTTCTCCTTTGCCTTTCACTTCTTTTCTTTTCTCAGCTATTTGTAAGGCCTCCTCAGACAACCATTTTGCCTTTTTGCATTTCTTTTTCTTGGGGATGGTCTTGATCACTACCTCCTATACAATGTTACGAACCTCTGTCCATATTTCTTCAGGCACTCTGTCTGTAAAATCTAATCCCTTGAGTGTATTTGTCACTACTGTGTAATTGTAAGGGATTTGATTTAGGTCACACCTGAATGGTTAGTGGTTTTCCCTTCTTTCTTCAACTGAAGTCTGAATTTGGCAATCAGGAGTTCATGATCTGAACCACAGTCAGCTCGTAGTCTTGTTTTTGTTGACTGTATAGAGATTTTCCACCTTTGGCTACAAAGAATATAATCAATCTGATTTCAATATTGACCTCCTGGTGATCTCCATATGTAGAGTCTTCTCTTATGTTGTTGTTGGAAGTGGGTGTTTGCTATGACCAGTTATAACAACTGTCAGCCTTTGCTCTGCTTCATTCTGTACTCCAAGTCCAAATTTGCCTGTTACTCCAGGTATTTTTGGACTTCCTGCTTTTGCACTCCAGTCCCCTATACTGAAAAGGACATCTTTTTTGGGTGTTAGTTCTAAAAGGTCTTGTAGGTCTTCATAGAACCATTCAACTTCAGCTTCCTAAGCATTACTGGTTCAGGAATAGACTCGGATGATTACCATGATATTGAATGGTTTGCCTTGGAAATGAACAGAGATCATTCTGTCGTTTTTGAGATTGCATCCAAGTACTGCATTTCAGACTCTTGTTGAATATGATGGCTACTCCATTTCTTTTAAGGGATTCTTGCCCACAGTAGTAGATATAATGATCATATGAGTTAATTCACCCATTCCAGTCCAGTTCAGTTCATTGATTCCTAAAATGTCAGTGTTCACTCTTGTCATCTCCTTAATGCTCTTTTAGCTTTCATCAAAAAGCTATTAAACATAACCATTGGCCAAAAGGAAAAAGTTGAAAAGAATCATGAAAATAATCATCTTTGCACCTAGAATATATGAACTGCAGCGTAAATACAGATGAGGGGCATCCCAAGATTAATATTTTGATAAGAAAGAGCTTGACAAGTTAAAACATCATTCAACATCTGATACTGATAGTGAGTAGAAACTTGTGGGGCTCCTGGTCACAAAAGCCCTCTTGTCTCCCCCAGTTATTGATTACAACCTCCATGAATTTCCCTGAGTTCCAACTGGACACGTTTAAATAGAGAAGGGTGTGGAATGGGGAGACAATGAAGAAACAGTTTAAAAAACAATAACACAGTGCAATCTTGGGGTAGTCCTGGTTTCCCCTCATGAGATATACATAACAATATCTTTGAGCTGTTTTACAAATACTGAAACCCTCTCAAGTGGGAGAAGTTAAAGGTATACTGCTCATAAGCACTAGACCCCAATAAACAGTTGGAACCAGAAGGGTGATGATACTGACTCCCACCTACCTCAGTACTAACCACCCAGAAGAATGGCCATGAGCTAACCATACCCTCTTTGAACCATTGCTATTAAACTCCTCACTACCTGCTCCAGGTCTGGACACACAGTTTTGAGACCATGAGCATGCTGCGGCCCCCTGTGCCTGGAAAGCTATTCTTTCCTACTTTAACCAAAGCTCTGTCTCCAAGATTTAATTCAGTGATAGGATATTGGCTTCAATACTAATTACCTCTCATGGGTAAACAAGAAATCATTTTAAAAAGGGGAAAATTTAGTGCTATCAGTGTTGTGTCATGCCATAAGAAATGATAAATATAGTATTTATACAAATAAATTATATAACATTTTATAGATGAAAATTTATGTAAATAAAACATAAACTTGGCCCTTACCTTTGAATAGTCTTTATCAAATATCACATTTTAATATTAGATTACATGTAATGTTACTGGAACCTGAAAGAGCATATTTCATTTTACTGATTGTAATATGAACTGTTTTCAAATATCTGTCAATTGTATTAGGAACATGGTAAGTATGGACATGGCAGTCAAACTAAAATTTTTTTCCAAGCTGATCTCCAAAATACACTAATATTAAATCCAATACTGAATCTTGAAATCAATCTCCATATTTGAAATTCTACTTTCTTATATAATTCTTAATAATTTAAACATAAATAATTTCACTGTTTTTTATTTCTATCATATACTTTCAACATGAAATGCAGTATTTTATTCTGCAAAGCTATTTGCTTTTACCATCATTTATTATCTAGCTCTCTCTTCCAGTGTGTCACACTTAATTTTCTTGGTCATGTTTGCTGTCTTCACTGTTCATATTATTATTTTCTTCAAATCCTGACTTCTCAGACACTTGACAAAAATGATTAGTTTTCTCTTCACTTACTCAGTAGACACATTAATTTCTTATTTATCAAATACACAGTTCAAAATTTTAAATCTATTTTTTATTTCTTTTCCAAGAGAATTATAGAAGTTGTTTTTAACACTTCAGTATTGTCCTCTCTAAAAAGCAAAAAAATAATGACTTCAAGTATTGTTAGGAGGATTGGAAGTAATTCATAACAATATACTCAGCAAAATGTCTAGCTAAAGAGAAAGTTCTCAATAAATGCTTGTCTTTCGTATTTGTTTTCTTTAAGATGCTCTTTAACTTTTGAAACCACTCACAGTTTTATTGCCATTTGAAGCAAATTTAATAATGTAGGTATATGATAAAAGATTCCACTTTAACAGCTGTCTTCATTTTAAACACAACTAATTCTAAAGATCATGAATAATACTTCTAGTCAGAAAGAAGTTTATTAATGCTGTTGTATGCATGCCACAGGGCCAGAAAGATAATTATGCATTCAGTGTTGGGAAGATAATTGTAAAGATTGCTGAAAGAATCCTATTGAAGTTAGTGTTTCCTTTTAAGGTAAACTAATTATGCCCAAGGAATAAGCATCTTTAAAATACACTTTTTAAGGAAACATTTGTTATTTTGAATGCAAGAGCCAATGTACCTTTTTTTTAATATTTAAAAAATTTTAAAGAAATAATTACACATTTTATCATGTTTTTAAAAATGAAACATTTGGTTGGATAAAGCTTTAAAACTTTATCCAGAAGCTTTAAAATAATGAGTTTCAAAATAGAACAAACACAATTATTATAAACAATCGTAATTGTGATTCAATTTCAAAATTTATCTCACTTGATTGGTATAATATATTTTTTCTTAGTCCCTTTTGTGCAAAATAGCTTTTCATTCTTAAAACATTTCAATTTTCAAAGCACAGTGAAAAACTCCTCCTTTGGCCTTCAAATTCTAGGAATCATCCAAACTAAAAACAAAAAATTCTTTGAATTTATAAATGAAATTACTGGAACAATATTGTTTGAACTATAAACTAATCATAGTTTATAGGGACATGTTTCATCACAATAATTTGGTATATCTTGATATATATATCAAAATAATAATTTAAGTCAGCTTGCTTACTAGAATTGATGTATATTTAAGGTTTTGAATTATACAAAATGTAAATAACTTTATCTTTTGAAAGTTGTCTACATTGACTTATTTCAGTTTTTAGCATTTTTAAAGACGTTATTACAGAGTTCGTTGTGATATTCATTTTGAGGTTATATATTTGAAGGAAGGTAAAAGAAAAATCTAGAATCTGTTTACAAATCAGTGACATGATTCTTTACTTGATACAATTAAGTATTTAACTTTTTTATTCTGTTTCTAAGTGTTCTTCCCTGATGGTTCAGATGGTAAAGCGGCTGTCTACAATGAGGGAGACCTGGGTTTGATCCCTGGGTTGGGAAGATCCCCTGGAAAAGGAAATGGCAATCCACTCCAGTACTATTGCCTGGAAAATCCCATGGACAGAGGAGCCTGGTAGGCTACAGTTCATGGGGTCACAAAGAGTCAGACACGACTGAGCAACTTCATTAAGTGTTCTTCAAATTTCCATTTATATTTGCATATCTAGTCCCTTAAATCTCTCCCACTATGACTTCTAATCATAGTGATCAGATGTTGACATGGTTGGTTATTCAATAACTGCTATTTTCTAACTGACTGATTCTATAAGCAACATTTTTTATTTTCATTTTTGTTTATTTTACTCTGTAAGTTATCATCATTGAAATATAATTTACATAACATAAAATGCACTCATTCTAATTGTAGAGTCACATGTGTTTTGACAAATGCATTTGATAAACACCATTTAACCATCAGAAGAATGAAGACATTTTCACCAACACAAAACGTTGTTTTTGCAATTTCTCACATCTTCAGCCCCAGGCAACAATGTATCTGTTCTTTGTCACTGTAAAATAATTTCAATTATTCTAAAACTTCACATAAATGTAATAAATCAGCATGTGCTAGTTTATATCAAGATTCTTTGACTTAGCAGTATGTTGAGATTTAATCATATTAATGTATCTATCATTTGTTTTTTAATTGCTTAGTAGTACATCATATTATAAATATATGAAAATGTGTTTATTAATTGATGGATATTTGATTTTATATCTCCCAATCTGGAGTTATCAATTATAAACAAATACATTTAAGATGCAGAGTACCTATTTTGGTATTCTCTTTTGTCGTCAGTTTAAGGATTCTCAATATATTCTGGATACAAGTACTTTTAAGAGAACTTTTTGAAGAAGATTCTAATTTTGAGAAAGTCCATGTAATATTTTGAATAATTTACCACACAGAGTGTCAGAAAATACTGATAATACATATTTGGAAAAGATGCCTGTTTCATATAAAGAATCCTTACAAATCAATTATAAGGAGCCCATAAACCAAATACCTAATATATACTTATATTATCTTCTGAGTGTGTTTGTGTGCACACATGTGCATGTGTGTGTGTGTGACATGTCATGATTCTTTGCTTATATTAAGGTGATTAAATTTCTCTCCTATGTAGTATTCTAGAAGCTACATAAGCTTTTATATTCATAGCTATGAATAATTTTAAATTAATGTGTGTGTATTATATGAGACAACTGATACTCATTTCTCATATGAATATTAATTTGATTTAGTCATTTTATTAAAAACTCTTATACTGACTTGTCTGTGAATTATCAATTGACCATATATTATGAGTCTATTTCTGGATCCTTTATCTACTCCCATTGATTTATATCACTGTCTTGAGTCATGGAACTTCATCATAAATCTTTAAATTCAGTAATGTGATTATTCCTTTGCTTTCTAAAACTTTTCACTCCTCTAGTTGTTTCTATTAAGATTTAACACATACATTTTAGAATCTGTTAGTCTCCACAATTGCTTTGGGGTGGATAGTATTGACATCTTAAAAATATTTTATCTTGCAGAAGACTTCTAGAATGGTGACACAAGAAGCTACATGGAACCTCTCTCCAAAAGAAAAATTATAATATGTGAATGCAATACCTCTCTGTCCATGGCATTCTCCAGTCCAGAATACTGGAGTGGGTAACCTATTCCTTCTGCAGGGGAGGGTATCTTCCCAACCCAGGAATTGAACCAGGGTTTCCTACATTGTAGGCAAATTCTTTACTAACTGAGCTATCTGGGAAGCCCACAAACAAATTAGAGTCTCTGAAAATTGTCCTAGAGTCATACAGCAAATGAAGAAATGTTTATTCAGGAAAAATCCACTAAATATGGATGAGCTCAGTGTCTATATCCTTTGAGCCAAGATTTGTTCCTTTCCTTTACAGCTCAACATGACAAGTCTCTTCTCTGGGTCAATGCAGGCAAGAACAAAGGCCTCATTCTCTATCCAGGTGTTTATTCTTGGGCTACATGATTTCCCTGAGAGAGATAGGCACTAACATTTCTAATCTCCATCTCACTTTGAATTTCAGAATCTCTGTTCCAGGCAAGAATAGCCAAGAGTTCCACATCTCATTTCCTCCAACCAGTCCCCACTTTTCAAGTGAAAGCTCTACTCCAGACATTATAGCCCAATAAAAAAAGCAGTGACAATTGCCCTATCGCCATCTCAGTTGCAAGCTGGAGGCCTCATGTCAGTATGGAAAAATCAGGAAAATCAGAGGCTACTGTTACAATCCAGTCTTCCTCTTATAAAGCAGGAACATTAATAACAGAAATGAGCCAACTGTTCTCATTCTCCTCTTGGAATGAGTTCTGTCCAGGAAGAGATGCATGCACAAGAAACATGAGTTCTTAACTTATAAGAAAATTGAGTTTATTTAGAATAGATTATTGAGAAATTCTGGCTTCCCTGATAGCTCAGCTGATAAAGAATCATCTGCAATGCTGGAGACCCCAGTTAGATTCCTGGGTCAGGAGGGATAGGTTACCTATTCCAGTATTCATGGGCTTCCCTAGTGACTCAGATGATACAGAATCTGACTGCAATGTGGGAGAACTGGGTTCAATCCCTGGATTGGGAAGATCCCCTGGAGGAGGGCATGGCAACCCATTCTAGTATTCTTGCCTGGAGAATCCCCTTGGACAGAGGAGCCTGGCAGGCTACAGTCCATTAGGTCACAAAGAGTTGGACACAACTGAGCAACTGAGGACAGCACACAGCACATTGAGAAATTCAGGCAGTTGAAAACAGTGGATATTTTTTTGATAAACAATCAAAAGGAGGCTTTGTAGCCACGAGAGCGACAAGCTCAACCACAGACCTTCAAGAAACTTAAGAGAAACAAGCACAGAAGGAGATACCTAAGAGAAGCCTTTCCCTGGGGTCAGAAAGAAAAAATAAAAAATATATAAAGAGGTATGAACTGTGCTAAAACCACAGTCATTCCAGGATAACAGTGTGCACGCCCAAGGTTGTACCTTCTAAGGAAGGACAACAAGGCTGGATATTCTGGAGGATTCACTGGAATAATCCAGCCAAGAAAACACCACAAACAAAACACCACATACTCACACAACAAAAGTAATAGGCCAAAGTTGTTACAAAGTAGTATCTAGAAAGGCCGATTGTCAATACAATTTTATGACAAATGCAGCAAAAGTGGAAAGTGTGAGCCATACACAAGAAAAAAAGGAGGCAATAGTAAAGGCCATTCTCTGACAGAGTCCACATGTCAAACAGCAGAAAAAGAAATACCTCAAATAAATAAGTTTAACAAACTAAAATGATTCATATTTAAAGAAGTAAAAAAGTAAGATGATATGTAATCAAATAAACTGTATTAATTATGACATAAACATTATAAAAATAAATCATACTAAACCTCTGGAATGTAAAATACCAACAGAAATGAAAAAAAGAAAATGTATATTAAAGATTCCAAACAGTAGAACTGAGCTAGCAGAAGAATCAGCAAACTTGAAAACAGATCTGTAGAAATTATGAACCTAAGAACAAAGAGAAAAAAAAAAGTAAAATTAACATAGCCTTAAAAAATGTGAGACTTCATTGAGAACAGTAACATAAGTATAATCAAAGTTCCAGGGGGAAAAAGAAAGTAAAAGGAACTTAAAAATTTCAAAGATATAATGGTTGATAACTTTGTAAATATGATGTAAAATATTAACACCAAGGTCAATGATCCTCAAGGAAGGCAAAGAGATCCATATTGAGATGTATCACAGAAATAAAATGTTGAAAGAGAATAAAGAGAAAATCTTGAACATCAAGTAAAAATATGACTGATCACATACAAGGGAAACAAATAACTGACTTTTCCTTGTAAAGAATGGAGGACAGAAAGTTGCAAGTTGATATATACAAAGTGTCAAAAATAGTCAACTAAAAGTCTTAAATCCAGAATATTTAAATATTTCAAACATGAATGAAAAATAAAGACATCTTCAGAATTTGTCGCCAGCTGATCTGACTCAGAAAAAATACTAAGCCATGTTCTTCAGGATAAATAAAATGATCTAATATTTGAAATCAATTCCATAAGAAGAAAAAGAAAAAAAAAACACAAATGTAGGCAATTATGAAATTTTAAGACAGTATAAATGTTGTATTTCTTTCCTTAATTATTTAAAAAGCAGCTGTATAAAACAATATGTAAATAATCATATTGTTGGGTTTGTAACATATAGATGCTTGTCTACCATTGTTGTCAAACAATAAAAAAGCAGAAAGAAGGTGGATTTGAACAAAGCTGTCAGAGTAAGGGAATGACAACAGATGGTGACTCAGCCATATGGGAAGCAATTAAGAAAAAGAACAAAAGTAAATAAGAAAGTAGGTAAAACAAATTTTCCTTTCTAATTTGAGCAGGTTTAGTAACAAAAAGTTATATAAAGTAATAGTTTTAACAATACGGTTAAAAACTTAACTTCCTTGAATTTTGACTTCTGTATCTGTTAAGAAAACCTCAGCTCTGCTCAATTCTCCATCTGCAAACTGTAATTTAGAGATGTCTTCCAACAAGAGTTATTGTAGAAAATGTTTTGATTACCCCCTCATTGATATCAGTAACTAAATGACCTTTACAAATGTGAAAAGAGTTATTTCATCTATTTTGTCCAAATTTTGCTATTATTGCTGTATATGATAGTGAGACAGAGTGTGGTCTTGATAATTCTCTAATGAGTAGAGCAAAAGAATTTCTCATGCTCAAATTTTCTTGCCCAAGGGTGTTTTATATCTTGCCCAAATATAAATTCTCATCATGTTTGTATGTAGAAAAAGTACTCTCAGTTTTCTTTCCAAATATCCTTCACTCAAAATAGTGACAAATATCAAATATAGTAGGGGGATAAGTGATATACTATAATTGATTTTTAAAGTTATCATGTGTTTGGGACTTGCATGGTTCCTAAAATATAATTCTCATAAAACATTTAATCCTCAGTGCACCTGGAGATATTATTATATTTTGAACATTTAAGTTGAAAAAATATGGGATAGAAATCTCATTTTTTACAATTAGGGAAAATGCCCATATACAAGAAGCCAGAACAAGTTAAAAAGTATTCATGATTAGATGAGTCATAAATATTTCTTTTTTCAACTGTGGTAAAAAAAAATACATGTTTTTATTGTATACATGGGCATTCACAAACATACAGTACTCTCACTCATTGACACTTATGCCAAAAAATTTAATAAATACTTCTTCTCAGTCCTCAGATAACTATCATCATTTTCCTGTTTGCTCAGTGATGTTAGCTGACTGGTTATGACTCTATCAGCACATTTTACTGTCAATTTGGAACATTTCTTTAATAATAGTGATTTTTCAAACAAAGCTATCTGCATTTCTTTCTACCAGGCTGCATACTTTACAAGAATTATTTTATTTTTGCATTTAAATGATAGCAGGGTTTCACATGAGATTTTATGAAATTTAAACTAATATTAAAAATGTAACATATATAGTAATGCATTAATTAATAATCAATTCCAAAATAGTTCTGTATAAAGTAATTATACTTTAAAAGTTGAGATTAAAACAAAATTTAATTGTAATATATAATCCAGATCTTCTTTTGTGCCTGTATATATATATAAGCAGTGAAATAGAATTTTAGTTATATTTTCAAGGCAACTATGACTATTCACAGTTTATAATATCTCTGATATAGTTATGCAACCATTAATGTTTTCAAAATAAACTTTTATTTAAAGTAAAAATAACATATATGATACATATGGTGGTGGCTCAAACAGTAAAGAATCTATCTGCAATGCAGGACACCCGGGTTCCAACCCTGGGTAGGGAAGATATCCTGGAGAAGGGAATAGCTACCCACTCCACTATTCTTGCCTGGAAAATGCCATGGACTGTATAGTCCATGGGGTCACAGAGAGTCAGACACAACTGAGTGACTAACATTTTCACTTTTTTCATATATATATATATAACTCAGTCAGTTCAGTCACTCAGTCATTTCCAACTCTTTCTAAACCCATGGGCTGAAGCACATCAGGCTTCCCTGTCCATCACCAACTCCCGGAGCTTGCTCAAACTCACGTCCATCGAGTACTTGATGCCTTCCAGCCATCTCATCTTCTCTTGTGCCCTTCTCCTTCTACCTCCAATCTTTTCCAGGATCAGGGTCTTTTCAAATAAGTCAGTTCTTCACATCAGGTGGCCAAAGTATTGGAGTTTCAGCTTCAGCATCAGTGCTTCCAATGAATATTCAAGACTGATTTCCTTTAGGATTGACTGGTTGGATCTCCTACAGTCCAAGGGACTCTCAAGAGTCTTCTCCAACACCACAGTTCAGAAGCATCAATTCTTCAGCACTCAGCTTTCTTTATAGTCCAGCTCTCACATCCATACATGACTACTGGAAAAACCAAAGATTTGACTAGATGGACCTTTGTTGGCAAAATAATGTCTCTACTTTTGAACATGCTGTCTGGTTGGTCACAGCTTTTCTTCCAAGGAGCAAGCATCTTTTAATTTCATGGCTGCAGTCACCATCTGCAGTGATTTTGGAGTCCAAGAAAATAAAGTCTGTCACTGTTTCCATTGTTTCCCCATTTATTTGCCTTGAAGTGATGGGACCAAATGCCATGATGTTAGTTTTTTGAATGTTGAGTTTTAAGCCACATTTTTCACTCTCCTCTTTCACTTTCATCAAGAGGCTCTTTAGTTCTTCTCCACTTTCTGCCATAAGGGTGGTGTCTTCTGCATATCTGAGGTTATTGATATTTCTCCTGGCAGTCTTGATTCCAGCATGTTCTTCATCCAGCCTGGCATTTTGCATGATGTATTCTGCATATGAGCTAAATAAGCAGGGTGACAATATACAGCCTTGACTTACTCCTTTCACGATTAGGAACCAGTATGTTGTTCCATGTCCCGTTCTAACTGTTGCGTCTTGACCTGCATAGTGATTTCTCAGGATGCAGGTACGGTAGTCTGGTATTCTCATCTCTTGAAGAATTTTCCAGTTTGTTGTGATTTACAGAGGCGAAAGCTTTGGTGTAGTCAATAAAGCTGAAGTAGATGTTTTTCTGAAACTCTGTTGCTTTTTTGTTGATCCAACAGATGTTGGCAATTTGATATCTGGTTCCTCTGCCTTTTCTAAATCCAGCTTGGACATCTAGAATTTCATGGTTCACATAATGTTGAAGCTTGGCATGGAGGATTTTGAGCATTACTTTGCTAGTGTATGAGGTGAATGCAGTTGTGGGGTAGTTTGAACTTTCCTTGGCATTGCCTTTCTTTGAGATTGGAATGAAAACTAACCTTTTCCAGTCCTGTGGCTACTGCCAAGTTTTCCAAATTTGCTGGCATATTGAGTGCAGCACTTTAACAGCATCATCTTTCAGGATTTGAAATAGCTCAACCAGAATCCTATCATCTCCACTAGCTTTGTTCATAGTGATGCTTCTTACAGCCCCCTTGACTTCACATTCCAGGATGTCTGTCTCTAGGTTAGTGATCACACCATCATGGTAATCTGGGTCATATGGATCTTTTTTGTATTTGCTGTTAGCTTTCAGTAAATACATACAAAATGAAAATGCTGAATATCCTTTATGTATCCCAAGACAGAAGCAGTATCTCATTTGTACAGGAGTCTAGGCTTAAAATTTCCACTCACACAGATAGAAATCCAAGGAGGAAAAACATAATTAAAGGCCATTAGCTTTCGTATACTGTCTGACATATGGGTGCATGTCCTACTAAACGTTCCAATAGCCACTGTATGAGAAAGCAAACAAATTACTGGTTGGCAAATTGCAGTAAATGCTCAGTTTGTTGAAAACACTACTTATTACAGAGTAGTGTGGAGAAAAAAAGTGCTTTTGGTGACCAAGTAACAATATGGTTGTGGAAGAAATAAAAGTAAAACTATCAAAGGGAGGAAGTACTGACATATTTTATCAATGTGGCTTATGTGAAACCATTATTTAATTTTATGACAACTAAGTGTGTTTGACTGCAATGAAGTACTCTTTTAAATCCTGTTCTTATATTAAATGACCAGCAGTAATCAAAGTCTATCAAGATGAGAGTACTGAGCAATTCCTTTGGAAAGAGATATGGGAGGAAAAGTTGAACTTGCATCAAGTTCATACGTATGGAGGAAATATTGGAAGAATGGGTTATTCACATCTTCTCAACTGCATTACTTCCAGGCAATGGTCTCAAACAATAAAAGGTAAATCTTCCTTATGAGGGAAAATTTATAATAAATTCTAAGACTGATTATGAAAGTTAGGAAGTGATATGCACTGAGGTGAAAGGCAATCATGTAGGGAAGTTAGATGTTGACATAGATTTAGTAATAAAATGGTCATGTGACTGAACCATACACAGAACTCAAATAATTAGTTTGGAAGAAGAAAACAGGCAGGAAGGGTCTGAGAGGCTCATTAGCAAAATAGCTATGAGAGAGGGGAAGGGAAAAAGAAAGGGAAAGAGGAAAATTTATTAACAAGATTAGGTTTATTTCTGGAAGGAATATTGTACAGAGTTCAAAAGGTTAGAACAGTAGAAGACTTGTTTAATTTTTTAACTAACAAATTCATTCACTCAGTTGTGTCCAACTCTTGCAACCCCATGGACTGCAGCACACCAGGCTTCCCTGTCCATCACCAACTCCCAGAGCTTGCTCAAACTCATGTCCATGGAGTCAGTGATGCTATCCAGCCATCTCATCCTCTGTCATCCCCTTCTCCTCCTGCCTCCAATTCCTCCCAGCATCAGGGTCTTTTCCAATGAGTCAACTCTTCGCACGAGGTGGCCAAAGTATTGGAGTTTCAGCTTCAGCATCATTCCTTCCAATGAATATTCAAGACTGATTTCCTTTAGGATGGACTAGTTGGATCTCCTTGCTCCAAGGGACTCTAAAGAGTCTTCTCCAACACCACAGTTCAGAAGCATCAATTCTTCAGCACTCAGCTTTCTTTATAGTCCAGCTCCCACATCCATACATGACTACTGGAAAAACCAAAGATTTGACTAGATGGATCTTTGTTGGCAAAATAATGTCTCTACTTTTGAACATGCTGTCTGGTTGGTCACAGTTTTTCTTCCAAGGATTAAGCATCTTTAATTTCATGGCTGCAGTCACCATCTGCAGTGATTTTGGAGTCCAAGAAAATAAAGTCTGTCACTGTTTCCATTGTTTCCCCATCTATTTGCCATGAAGTGATGGGACCAGATGCCATGATCTTAGTTTTTTAATGTTGAGTTTCAAGCCAACTTTTTTACTCTCCTCTCTCAGTTTCATCAAGAGGCTCTTTAGTTCTTCTTCACTTCCTGACATAAGGGCAGTGTCAACTGCGTATCTAAGGTTATTGATATTTCTCCCAGCAATCTTGATTCCAGCTTGTGCTTCATCCTGCCCAGCATTTTGCATGACATACTCTGCATAGAAGTTAAATAAGCAGGGTCACAATATACAGCCTTGACATATACCTTTCCCATTTAGAACAAGTCCACAATGGGAAGCAAATTTCTGCCATGTACTTAAGTAGAAATTTTCTGGATAATTTTTTTTTCTTGTTTTACAAAAATGTTTTTCATAATAAACACACTACACATCTGGAGGATAATGAAAAGTGTTATAGATATGGGAGATGAGCACAAAGTAAGTGGCTTATTCTTCATGTATGCATGACAGACCCTTCATGGCTTTTGACTTTTTATTCTCTGCACAGAAATCTGTTAAGAAGAGTTATCCCACTCAATATCCATAAGCATGTGATGTAAGCAAAGGTGGAACTGGACAAGACACATACTTTGAATGCTTTGCTGAACTAGTAACCTCTGTGTTAGTAGAGTAATGGTTCAAGAAGTTTCAGGCCTTTGTCATCAGCATTTATAGCAGAGGTCCTCAACCTTTTGTTACTAGGGACAGGTTTTGGGGGAAGACAATTTTTCCACGGGCCTAGGGGGAGGAGATGGTTTTAGGCTGATTCAAGTGCATTACATTTATTGTGCACTATATTTCTAATCTTACGCTACCACTGATCTCACAGGAGGTACCACCGGTCCACATCCCAGAAGTTGGGGACCCCAGATTTATAGTTCTACTCCTTGAAGTGATAACATTGTCAACCATTATATTGCCAGGGACACCCTTACCTTACAATTTCAAAATCTCACTCTATTCAGAATATACCCATTAACTAATAATTTCATCCCGCATGCCTCAGCTTTTTAAATTCCTAATATAAACTGATTTAAAAGAGAATTGCTTAGTTTTGGGCACATGTTCACCTTACCTTAACAAAGATCTCTATTGTTAAACCATATTAAATGTGGCCAAGAATTGTCAAGACACTGTGTGAGTACTTTATGCTGATATTCATCAGCTTTCTCTTTAATCTAGGAAACTAGATAAGAGTTGTTAATTTACTAATTGGAAAGGATTATAAATTTGTTCACAGGGGAATACTTGGAATGAAGAAGGAAACGGCAAAAAGTGAAGGTTTAAACAGATGTGAAAATGTTAAAAGTTCAATGCTCCACAGTGCAGAGTAATAAAAATATTGAAAATGGACAGAAATTTTGGTGAGTATAGAGTTCCTAGAAAAGAATGACATAGTGCTTCCTGTTCTCTGGGGACTTAATTATGAGCTCTTTGGTATAGTGCACATCAAGTATTGACAGGCAGGTTGTTTGTATTTGCTTCTTAATTAAGACTGTCCTCTTACACCCCTGAAAATGTTCATCAAAGACATCTTACTACTCTAACAAGCATAATGTGAAGCCACATGTTGGGAGGCAAAAAATTTAGAAAATTATAGAGTTTAAGTTTCTTCACAGACTGAAAAAGAGAAACTTTCTGTAACTTTCAAGGAAAAAAAAACATCTTTTCATTTGTCTCTCTAGGTTTTTTGCCATATTTTTTAATATTTCTCATACTGCACATAAAGATCAATCATATATTTCTGAACTCCCAGAATTGCATCTACGGTGGTAACTTTTATCAAAAATTGTAATCTTGGGATAAGCCTTATGATAACAAATTTTACTCTTCAGTTTCTTTGATGAATGCTTTAATTCAGTTTCCATGTAGATGTTCCTAAATATTTTAAATGTATATGGCACATGAAAGTAAACAGGAAACGGACAATTTTCTAATTGTGTCAAATCCATTCTAGTAATAATATCATGCCTTGGGAATGTTTTAAAGGGAGTATAACTAGTAATCCATGAAATATTCTGTAATGTCTTGAATCTATGAAGGATTAAATGGCAAGGAATAGGGACATCTACAATAGAAATAATTTCAGGAGTGTATTTTATTTTCATTAAAGTTACTTTCCGTCAGTAAATTTGCTACAGACATGTTAAGGCATATCGCTTAACTATCATATAAGTAACAAATAGTATATTTATACCTTGATTTTATATAGTCCGGAATGTGAAAAGTGTATTAGACTGTAAAGCAGTGTTCTTAAAGTTTCCACTAATATTTATGGCTAGCCTTTAGTAGAGAAAGATCTCTCACAACAAATCAATTAGCAAAACAGTTATTCTTGCTGGTTTCTTCCAAATATATTAAGCACTGTTTGATTGGTTTGAAAGAGATCTGATTGTTTTTATGGATGCTATTGATTCAACCATACAATACCACCACTCCCTGGTGGCTCAGAGGTTAAAGCGTTTGCCTGGAATGCAGGAGACCTGGGTTTGATCCGTGGGTCGGGAAGATTCCCCTGGAAAAGGAAATGGCAACCCACTCCAGTACTCTTGCCTGGAGAATCCCATGGAGGGAGGAGCCTGATAGGCTACAGTCCATGGGGTCGCAAAGAGTCGGACACGACTGAGTGACTTCACTTTCATTTTCACTTTATTGATTCAAACATAACAGTCTAACTAGGATTTAATTTTTAGCAAATATTTATTTAGCTTTGTATATTCTTTTATTCTACTTCCCTCTGTATTTCTCTTGTTTATTAGCGTTTAATTATTTAATTGCACATAATACTTTGGCCACCTCATGCGAAGAGTTGACTCATTGGAAAAGACTGATGCTGAGAGGGATTGGGGGCAGGAGGAGAAGGGGACAACAGAGGATGAGATGGCTGGATGGCATCACTGACTCGATGCACATGAGTCTGAGTAAACTCTGGGAGTTGGTGATGGACAGGGAGGCCTGGCGTGCTGCGATTCATGGGGTCACAAAGAGTCGGACACGACTGAGTGACTGAACTGAACTGAACTGAATTGAAGAATTTACATCACTCATGTCATCTGCTTAACTATTTGAGCAGGTTTGTGCAGGATTATTTTGTTTTTATTTTTAAATCACAAAATGTTTTAAATTATAAAATATAATGATATTAAAAGCTATAAAATCTTAGTGCTTTCCTAAGAAGTAGGCTAAAATATTGATAAAGATTCTCAGAATATAAATCATTTTGAATTAGACAATAGAAGAATATATTTATAGATTTTCTTAGGTGGAGGAAATCATAATAGAGCCATATATATGCCCTACTGTCAAAGCCCACATTTCAGGTGACTGAAGAATGTTTACCAAATTATTACATGTTCTAAAGAAAAGACAAAACCCAAGTCTATGCATCTGTAGAAGGGTTAAATCATTTCAACTAGCAAAGCTCTCTGCTCTTCACTGCAAATGTCTTTCCAGGGTAGTTTTACCGTGGTGACATTTGGCTGAAATGGGACTACTGGGATCCAAACACACTCTCAAATTTGAGTAAAATTTTTCCTTTTAATGTTAACATGTTTTCCAGCCTTTTCTTACTGAAAATAAAAGGCCAAATTTTCCTAATTCTCTGCCAGTTGGACTTAATTTTAAGGATGTAATTCTCTGAATGTAAGTGGCTCTTCTAATGTAAAGATAGAAGTAGAATCACAAAAATACCATGGTGAATGGTCTTTGAGAGGTCATCAAATTTATCAGCCTCCTCACCAATCTGGGCACAAATTTATCTACATTCTTTTAAATAAGACAATGCTAGAGAAGAATGTTGCATAAGCACACAAAAACCCTGAACACCAATCCCTGAGAATTTTCTGTAATAATTCTTTTTAAACCACTTTAAAACTTTAGATTTCAAAATGTTTTCACCAGGACTCCCATTAGAAAACAAAAAGGAAAAATATACAAAAAAGGTTTCATTTTCTCTCTCCTTCTTTCTCACACACATACACACTCACTCACAAGCTAACTTCTTTCTAAGATGTATTCTGATATTTTCCCTTTCTTTTCTTTGACCTCCATTTTCGTTTTTTTTTTTTTTTTTCCTGTCTCATTAATTAGATATAGTAACAGGACACTTTGAAAATTACCTCTTTAATCCAAGGATAGTAATTTGGTAACTTCTTGGGACGGATGATCTATCTATCTGTCTATATATCTATATTTACATCTCAAATAGTGGCTTTTTCTATGCTAGTGTTAGTCTTTACAGCTAACATGATTATGTTTAATGCAAAATGCTGATGCATAATGTTCCTGACATCCAGAAGTGAAAAGGACTTCTTTTTATGTTTTCCTTCAGTACATGTTTTTTAAGGATGGCTTTGAAGAAAAGCGGTGAACAAGGTTGATGTTGAGTACGTCTTTAACCTCAAAATGCATATACTATATATTGATATATTGTTTTCTCTTTTATAAGCCTTTGTCATCATTCTTGGTTAATTCAGAATTTGACTATTACTTTAAAATCAAGAAAATAATTAAAGGTTGGCATATTTTAAGTGGTGTGTCTGTACACATTTGCTTTAACTTACACATTTTGTTAAATTGTCAGAGTTAAAAGAGAAATATAAACAAGACAAATGCAGGATGTTTTGATCGAACATTTATCATTTGATAGCACACAATTAAAATAAGTTATGTCCTTAAAAGTTTTATGTTCTTTTGGAAATGACACCACAGTGGAATGATTCAAGCACTTGAAGAATACGTATACAACAGGCAGTAAAGTTTTTATTTTTTGTTTTTTCCCTTTGCCTTATGTTCAGTATTTAAGAATGATTTGTATTTTGGCCAAGATTAAAATATTACCTTATTTTTGAGAGTAGAGAGCACATTAACCAGTTAGAAATCCCTGTCCTATATGTCTTACAAGAATATCAACCTTATTTGAAGAATATAACACATTTGAATTGACTTGAATATTAAATTTAACTGCAGCCTATGTTTTCCCTTTGAAAACACCTTATAGAGGGAAAAATATGTTACAGAAAAAAGTTTGAGTTTGGTTACTTCTGTGCTGTGTTCTCTGAAATCTGATTTCCAAGTCCATAGTGCAATTTACTCAAAGCAAAAATTACCAACAGTGATTTAGAAGATGGACTATTTATGCCATTTCTCAGAAATTATTTAACTTACAAGTTTATCAAAATTATAGAGCATTCACATTCTTTTGTATAAGTTCACTTCCTAAAATAGTGCAAATGTACAAAAATATTTCCAAATTCTTGCAAAAAAAATTAATTAATTAAATTCAAGTTTTCCTATTAAGGTGATTAATTTAGTCATTTTTTCCTGGACAAGAACAGAAAATAATTTAAACTTGAAGAGAAGTGAAAAGAAAAGGAGAAAAGGAAAGACATTCCCATTTGAATGCAAAGTTCCAAAGAATAGCAAGGAGAGATAAGAAAGCCTTCCTCAGCAATCAATGGAAAGAAATAGAGGAGAACAACAGAATGGAAAAGACTAGAGATCACTTCAAGAAAATTAGAGATACCAAGGGAACATTTCATGCAAAGATGGGCTCAATAAAGGACAGAAATGTTATGGACCTAACAGAAGCAGAAGATATTAAGAAGAGGTGGCAATAATACACAGGAGAACTGTACAAAAAAAGATCTTCATGACCCAGATAATCACAATGGTGTGATCACTCACCTAGAGACAGACATCCTGGAATGTGAAGACAAGTGGGTCTTAGAAAGCAGCACTACGAACAAAGCTAGTGGAGGTGATGGAATTCCAGTTGAGCTGTTTCAAATCCTGAAAGATGATGCTATGAAAGTGCTGCACTCAATATGCCAGCAAATTTGGAAAACTCAGCAGTGGCCACACGACTGGAAAAGGTCAGTTTTCATTCCAATCCCAAAGAAAGGCAATGCCAAAGAATGCTCAACCTACCACACAACTGCACTCATCTCACATGCTAATAAAGTAACGCTCAAAATTCTCCAAGCCAGGCTTCAGCAATACATGAACCGTGAACTTCCAGATGTTCAAGCTGGTTTTAGAAAAGGCAGAGAAACCAGAGATCAAATTGCCAACATCCGCTGGATCATCAACAATGCAAGAGAGTTCCAGAAAAACATCTATTTCTGCTTTATTGACTATGTCAAAGCCTTTGACTGTGTGGATCACAATAAACTGTGGAAAATTCTGAAAGAGATGGGAATACCAGGCCACCTGACCTGCCTCTTGAGAAACCCATATGCAAGTCAGGAAGCAGAAGTTAGAACTGGACATGGAACAACAGACTGGTTCCAAATTGGAAAAGGAGTATGTTGAGGCTGTATACTGTCACCCTGTTTATTTAAATTATATGCAGAGTACATCATGATAAACGCTGGACTGGAAGAAACACAAGCTGGAATCAAGATTGCCAGAAGAAATATCAATAACCTCAGATATATGCAGATGACACCACAATTATGGCAGAAAGTGAAGAGGAACTAAAAAGCCTCTTGATGAAAGTGAAAGAGGAGAGTGAAAATGTTGGCTTAAAACTCAACATTCAGAAAACTAAGATCATGGCATCTGGTCCCATCACTTCATGGCAAATAGATGGGGAAACAGTGGAAACAGTGTCAGACTTTATTTTTGGGGGCTTCAAAATCACTCAGATGGTGATTGCAGCCATGAAATTAAAAGACACTTACTCCTTGGAAGAAAAGTTATGACCAACCTAGACAGCATGTTCAAAAGTAGAGACATTACTTTGCCAACAAAGGTCCGTCTAGTCAAGGCTATGGTTTTTCCAGTGGTCATGTATGGATGTGAGAGTTGGACAGTGAAGAAGGCTGAGTGCCGAAGAATTGATGCTTTTGAACTGTGGTGTTGGAGAAGACTCTTGAGAGTCTCTTGGACTGCAAGAAGATCAAACCGGTCCATTCTGAAGGAGATCAGCCCTGGGATTTCTTTGGAAGTAATGGTGCTGAAGCTGAAACTCCAATACTTTGTCCACCTCACACAAAGAGTTGACTCATTGGAAAAGACTCTGATGCTGGGAGGGATTGGGGGCAGGAGAAGGGGATGACAGAGGATGAGATGTCTGGATGGCATCACCGACTCAATGGACATGAGTTTGAGTAGACTCTAGGAGTTGGTGATGGACAGGGAGGCCTGACATGGTGTTATCCATGGAGTTGCAAAGAGTCAAACACGACTGAGTGACTAAACTGAACTGCACCGTATGATGTTTTGATGTTTAAACACATATTTCTTCAGATGTAATATCTTACTTTCCATCCATGATACTTTTGAACTGTAGTGTTGGAGAAGACTCTTAAGAGTCCCTTGGACTGCAAAAAGATCAAACCAGTCAATCCTAAAGGAAATCAGTCCTGAATATTCGTTGGAAGGACTGACACTGAAGCTGAAACTCCAATACTTTGGCCACTTGATGTGAAGAACTGATTCATTGCAAAATACCCTGATTCTGGGAAAGATGGAAAGCAGGAGAAGGGAACAAGAGAGGATGGATGGCATCACCAACTCAAAGGACATGAGTTTGAGCAACCTTTGAGAGTTGGTGATGGACAGGGAAGCCTGGTGTGCTGCAGTCCATGGGGTTGCAAAGGGTCAGACATGACTGAGCTACTGAACTGAACTGAATATATATATAAACACACACATATATATATATATATTGAATAGCTATCCTTTTCTCAGATTAATTACATTATCTGTCAGATAAATTTAATTGAAATATAGTTTGAAAACCAAATTGAACTAATTAACAATAGAATTAAAATTTACTTTTACAACAGTTGCACAGTACAGACAGCAGTGACAGATTCGCTGCATTGCCTGGACGGGTGGAGCTACGGATGATGCCAGTTTTTATTCAGTGTTGCCCTTTAGGTTTGCATGACACACATGCTGCAGGAAGGAGGGCATGAGAAAGTCTGAGCAGCCAGTTGTTTGAATCCTCCCACTGAAGAAATGTATCCCCTTGCCTTCCAGTCGGCTACTCACTCTGCCCTTTACCCAGTTTTGCCTCTGGTTTCTGTTGATGGTGGAGCTACCCCCACCTCATCTAACCGAGCTGGGCTCTGTGCTTGCCCTGGACAGTACCTTTACCCAACGGGACTCTTCCCAGCCTCTCACACACTTGTTCTCAGATAGAAAGGTGACTGCGTCATTCCCAGGGGAAGCTCTTTGGTGCGCTCTCCCTAGCTTCTTTGTGGATCCAACATCATTACTCTTTGCCAAACGCTGGGTGAGAAGAGTCCTACCACTGCCCATTGAGGAGCAAGCTAGGGAGATGGGGGCTTCTTTCTTCCAGTGTCACCCTCTGCCCCACATAGCTAGACCTGTGTCCTTGCTGGTTCCTAGGACTGCCTGATCTTTGTGCACTTGTAAACTAGGGGCTGTGTCTGTGGTTCCTTTTCTCTGAATATCTCTTCATCTTTTTATTCTTCCAGATGCTTTATTTTATATCACTTCTGAACTTGTGTGAGAGAAACTGAAAATAAATCTAGGAATACAATTTTAACAGACCAAATTTTAATAAATGTTATCATTTTATTTTGTGAAGATAAAAACTCAGTTATGAAATATTACATTTTCTTTATGTAATTTTTTATAAATGTTGCTCAATTTTTTATTTGTTTTTGTTCAGTTGTTCATTTGTATCTGACTTTTTGTGACCCCCTTGGATTGCAACATGCCAGGCTTCCCTTCACTGTCCTTCACTGTCTCCTGGAGCTTGCTCAAACTCATGTCCATTGAGTTGGTGATGCCATCCAACCATCCTCTGTTGTCCCCTTCTCCTCCTGCCTTCTATCTTTCCTAGCATCAGGGTTTTTTTTTTTTTTTTCAATGAATCTGCTCTTTGCATCAGGTGGCCAAAGTATTGGAGCATCAGCTTCAGCACCCATCAATATTCAGGGTTGATTTTCTTCAAGATTGACTGGTTTGATCTCCTTGAAGTCCAAGGGATTCTCAAGAGTCCTCTCCAACACCACAGTTCAAAAGCATCAATTCTTCAGAGCTCAGCCTTCTTTATGGTCCAATTCTCACATCCATACATGACTACTGAAAAAAACCATAGCTTTGACTAGACAGATCTTTGTTGGGAAAGTAATGTCTCTGCTTTTGAGTATGCTGTCTAGGTTGGTCATAGCTTTTCTTCCAAGGAGCAAGCGTCTTTTAATTTCATGGCTGCCGTCACCATCTGCAGTGATTTTGGAGCCCAAGAAAATAAAGTATTTCACTGTTTCCATTATTTCCCCATCTATTTGCCTTGAAGTGATGGGACTGGATGCCATGATCTTAATTTTTTGAATTTTGAGTTTTAAGCCAGCTTTTGAACTCTCCTCTTTCACCTTCATGAAGAGGCTCTTTATTTCCTCTTCACTTTCTGCCATAAGGATGCTGTCATCTGCATATCTGAGGCTATTGATATTTCTCCTAGCAGTCTTGATTCCAGCTGGTCCTTCATCCAGCTTGGCATTTTGCATGATGTACTCTGCATATAAGTTAAATAAGCAAGGTGACAATATACAGCCTTGATGGACTCTTTTCTCATTTTGGAACCAGTGGATACACTATCCACTATCCACAGACTGGTTCCATGTCTGGTTCTAACTGTTGCATCTTGACCTGCATACCAGTGTCTCAGGAGTCAGTAAAGGTGGTCTGGTATTGCTATCTCTAAGAATTTTCCCATTTGTTGTGATCCACACAAAGTCTTTAGCATAGTCAATGTCATGGTCCATGCCTGAGTTGGAAAAGAATTTCCAGACATAAGACAGAATGAGAGGGAAATAAAGTTTATTAGAATGGTAAACACTGTTAGAACAATGGGCCAGTTCAAGGGAGAACCAATGTTGAACAGGGGTCCTTAATCCACTTTTATACCCAGGGTACCAGTAGTGGGATAGGGGTCTTGCAGGTCATTTGTTGATTGAATGAGGCACATATACTGGGTTGGGGGAAGAGTAAGGCAAATATCTTCTCCCTACGGGGTAGGGGAGGAGACAGATTATACTGCTCAGGAGGACCTGAAATCTGTTAATAATTACAACATGGGGGAGGAAAGGATGATAAGGGTCTGGTTTTTCCATTCCTGCTTTCCAAGACCCTCCTTGGTTTTATCTGCTCTTTTGTCCTTGGGTCACCACAGTCAATGAAGTCAAATTTGTATTATTGTTGAAAATAATCTGCTATGATTTTCTCTCATTTATTTGCCATTTTTATTTGCAAAGTTTTATGTATTTTTGCCTTTTAAGGAATCTTTTAATGTCTAGTTTGAGCCCCACTGTTTCTGTGCTGCTTGTTTCAGCCTCTTTGATCCCTCGTTTTCTAGTCTCCTACAGCCCTTGCTCATTAATTTTGTGTTACTGTCTTTCAATACATGCTGTAATTAGCTAAGGTGAGAATCACTTTAAAAATGTCAGTCTGAAATATAATGAAATTGTTTTATATTTTCTTTTACTGTGAATGTTTTTCCTCTTCTCATATGTTTCACTGTTACTGCTGCTAAATGTTGTGGCTCACTGTCATGAGCCTTTAATTAGGAAAGTTCCCCCAAAGCTAATATTAGTCAACATTAGAACACATGGTGCTTCTTGAACTTTGGCATCAAAAGAAATTAATAATTTACCCTGAATGGCATATATAGTCATCATTGAGCAGGAAATTTCTAGTTTTATTGCTCTCTGTGTGAATTGTGCCAGTGAACTACTAAATCATGGTCACCTTAGGTTATGTGTCTTTTTTTTCTTTTCCTTCTTTCGAACAACACATTAAGCAACTCAATTCAAATTATGTGTCATTCTAATTGGAACTGGAGAGCAATTAACTTTTGTGTGGCAAAATGTCAAGCACATTTTTTTTTTTTAACTCATGAAAAGGAATTTGTCAAGAGGAGTCTATGGCTTCATATAAATTACAATTGTTGCTATTAATTTGGTCTCTGTTTCAATTAGCTTTTGAACTGCTTAAATATGGGAAGGATAGCAACCAGGAAATACAATAAGCGATATATTGTTTTGTCTCCTGACAAGATATCACTTCTTAATAGTCAGGGTACGTAAGTTCCAGTTAAAATAAACAGATTTTCCCTGTTGTATAAAACTAGGAAAATATAAAATACTAAACTTGTATATATCTTTTTTACTTGAGCACCAGTTTTCCCAAGTTTATATTAGTGAAAACCATTATGTGTATTCCTTATTTCATAAAATAGCACAAGTCTAATACCAAAGAACTAAATAACAGACAAGAAATTGCAAAAGCACAATCCACATTATCTTCCTTCATATGCATATTTGAATATACTCTCTAGCTCCATGTAAATTATTCGTAAAAGTAATCTTTAAAAAAAAAAAACTATAGCTCTTTTTGTCCTTTCCTTTTCTTTCTTTCCCTGTCCATTTTTCTTCCACGATGTTATAGAAAAAAACTTTGAATTACTGAATTTTAGTGACAAACTGGAGAAATATGTAAACTAATAAACCCAAATAGGTTTAGTATCTCTTTAAATAGAATCCAAAAGCAGATAAACTTTTGTTCAGTAATTAATGTTCTAGTATGTCATATTTTGGAAATGATCTAGATATTCAATGAATATCCATCATTTAGTTTATCTCAAAGTAACCCTAAAATTTTAAGTTAACAAAATGATTTTGGAAACTATTTTTAAGTAGGCATAACAGAAAGCATAATTACTGTTGAAAATTCATTTATAAACTTCCAGTTATACGAATTTAGCTTACTTGTTAACAGTTTTGTTTAGATCATTCATGACGATTTGTGACATTAAAGAGCTAGCCATCATCTTAAATTGTTTTCTTACTAACATTGTATAATAAATAACTTGAGCTTATTTGACTTTTAGAAAATCTAGGTAGAGTTAAAATTGTATGTCTGCATTATTTTTAGTGCTAATAATGCTAAATATATCCCTGTTTTAAATAAACCATTGAATAAACCAACAAACAACTAGATGTACTGAGAATTATCTTAGATCACGTGTACTTGAAAAACACGTGGGTTAGTCTCCATATTTCTGAGAACATAATTAATCTATATCACTTAATTTTCTTTTGGTGCTTCCCCAGTGGCACCAGTGCTAAGGAATCTGCCTGCCAATGCAGGAGACACAAGAGTTGTGGATTCAAACCCTGGGTTGGGAAGATCCCTTAGAGTGGGAAATGGCAACCCACTCCAGTAGTGTAGAAAATTCCATGGACAAGAGGAGCCTAGCAGGAAAAAGTCCACAGGGTCGCAAAGAGTCAGACATAACTGAGCATGCATGTATGGAGTTTTATTTAAGCCAATTAAATATAGTTTTTATAAGCAATACTATTTGTTGGCAGAAAAACATTATACATCACTGCATATATGCATAGAGATATACCACCTTACAACTGATACAGAGATCTTTTGTTTTTTTTTTCAATAATATATGAAAGAATAGTTGGATTTAAATTGTGCTTTTGCGATCAGAATAAGGTTAACTATTCAGATGTCTTAAACATTTTACTAATATCTGTGGAGTAGACTTTCAAGATTTTTTGTTTATTTGTTTATCTCATTTCTAGTTGGCCTTCCTCCCACTGGCTCCCCCTTTTTTTGATAAAATTACCAGGGTTTGGGGGTTTCCTCAGTGGAAAAGAATACAGCCAGCAGTGCAGGAACCATAGGAAACCCAGGTTCAATCCCTGGATCAGGAAGATCCCCTGGAGGAGGTCATGGCAACCCACTCCAGCACTCTTGCCTGAGAATCCTCGTGGACAGAGGAGCTTGGTGGGCTACAGTCCATTGGGTCACAAAGAGTTTGACAAGTCTGAAGCTAACTTAGCATGCATGTAGACTCTAGGGTTTCTAAAGAAGACTGGGTAGAACAAATACATCTCAAAGACACAAAGAAAGAATGCAAATTCTGCCAGTAAGTACTTTTGTTTACTAAGGCCAGAATGTTTGCAATACCTGCAAGCCTTTGAGGTAAATAGGTGAGGTTTGGAGATTGGGAAAAAGTATAGTTGGGTTTTTGTTTTTTTTTTTCTATTCTTGTTAACACTCAGTTGGAAAGATAAGTTGTGTCAACTGAAAACAAAAGGTGTACAAAGTGTGAGTTGTGCCTTAAGTGTTTTTTGAGACAGAATGAGGAATGAAGCTCAGGAGACATTGTTTCAGATAGCTCTGAGAAAGTACTCCAAAGAAATAGAAGGGAAAGTCAGTATATATGTGATTTTTGGTGACGTGGAGGTGGGGGACATGCAATCAAGCACACCTCCGAATCTATCTTGGCTGCAATGCAGGAGCAAGCAAGGAAAGCCAAGCCCCTGAGTTAGAGTGATTGGCCAGAGACAACCTGGAAACTAACCCCATTACTGTAAAACCCGACACTGAGAGCCACACAGTAAAGCAGTCCTCTGTTCCCTTACCTTGCTGCTCTCCACCCAGGCCCCTTCCCAATAAAGTCTTGCTTTATCAGCATATGTGTCTCTTCAGACAATTACTTTCTGAGTGTTAGACAGAGGCCCTGGAAGGCGTTCCCATAGCTGCTAGTCTCATGAATGTTATTACTAGTCATGAGGAGCAGATGTCACCTTTTATGATTTAGTACTTTTTTAGATATGAGGAGATGCAAGAATCAGTCTCATACAATCTTCTCCTGAAAATATCTATTTATCTGAAGGCCTAGTCAGCCAGTCTTCTGAGAGCACGATGCCGAATTCCCGATTTCTACTCTGAACTCCCTTCAGGGTATGTTGACGGTCAGAGATCACAGCACCTTATGATTTAAATCCTCAGAGGCAGATGGCAAATGCCAGTTTTCAGCTGGAAGTTGTACAAGTTGATCCTTATTTTGTAGGGAAGCATTTTTAATTCCTCAAAAAACACGATTTCATCTTGAATGATATCAAGGGGTGACCAAGCATTCAACTACACTGTTATTGTGGAGCCAGATTCATTTGCCTGACAACATGGAGCAAGCCAAACACTGAGACATCTAGCTTTGCAGCAGAGGGAAATTTTTTTCACGAGGCAGCCAAGGGGGAAGACAGAGAACAAATCTCCCTGAAGGTAGGAGTGAAAGGTGTATGTAAGGTACAATTAAGGTATAGGGATCATGGAGAAAGGTGACTGAAGAAGAGGAAAAGTTAAGGTAATCATTATTACATCCAGGAGCAGCTAACCTGCATGCTTCTTCATGGAGCATTTGTTCAGAAATTGTGAGTTACCATGCTCTGAGGGTGGAGTTTCTACCCTCTGACTTCAAAAGATCATGGATCAGACATTCGCACATGCCCAGGTGGAGGATCATGATTCCAATTAGTCTTAACCAGCTTGAATTAGAACTGGATACAGCTGGCTCCAAATTCCTAGGGGTGGGTGGAATCAAAAACACTCAGCCACATATCTTATTGTGTGGCTATGTGGTACTAGGAGGATGTGCAAGTTTTTGTAAAAACAATTAAAGTGAGCTTGATCTATGAAGGCATGTTATGATCTATTATTTAGTAATGACTAACCGATGACTACCCTCAGTTTCATTATCTTTAGCTTACTTCTTTATATCAGGGAGAATATGTTCAACTAAGTTAGACATCAAACAATCCCCAGGTTCTATATTGAGAGTTGTTTGCCTTTGGAATGGTTCCTTTCCCTCTGGATCCATAGCTTCATCTCAGCTTAGAGGAGAAAGCCTAAAAATAGTTCCTTTTAGGCTCTAAATATCAGCTTTCAATATGACCAACTTCTGACCATAGAGTTAAAAGAAATCGATTCAATTGTCTCATGAAGTTTCAGCCAGGATACTTAAAAACAAAAGAATATTCCTGACTGTCCTGAACAACCACTTGGACTCAAGAGACTGCAAAAGACACCACCCCCTCAAGCTCCAGAGTTACTTCCAAAAATATCCAAAAGCAGGACACACAGACAGTTCCCCTAGAGCCGGCAGTGAGGAGAATCCTAACTGTAAATAGAAGGCAATCCACATTTCTGTTCGGCTGTGGTTTGAGGCCTCCAACCTGATGGTGGCGCTGTCTGCATGTACATTCAGGAACAGAGCACCTGCATGCTCAGAGAGGCAGAGAGTCAAGCCAAGTTTGTAAGACACAAAATGAGACACACAAGAAGGAAGTAGCTGCCCCTGGGAGAAGGGGGATCAACAACCCATGGGCACCGCAAAACTATGTTCACCAGAGTCTGGAACTGGAAAAATAAGAACAGTATAAAATTAAACCTTCGCTTCTCAACTAGGCAATACAGAGGTCTGGAGAGCTGATCCAGGTAAGAGTTCTCACTCTGTGCTGGTTTCTGCTTGTTTTCCCCAAAATCCCATCTGCAGGCAAGGGAATTTAAAGTAAAGTATGTAGCTCTGGTATCAACTAGAATTTGGTATGATTTTCCATTAAATTTTAGTTTTCCCCGGCTGTTTAAGAGGACAACTGGGAACAGTTTATCGGAGAATCCTTTCTGAGTCTCCCAACCCTGAGAGGGACCCAAATGGGGTTCATTTTTTGAGGCTAGATATGGGGTGATCAAACTGGTGTGGAAGGATTTGACAAAACTGTTTAGGATGATAATTTTTTTTTCCCCATCTTCTGGTTGGTTGCAAATGAAACGTGAATTTCTGGGTCAGTGTTTTGATGATGGACTCCTAGGAGCGTTCAGTGGGGAGGCTCAAGGTGTTGCTCTAGGTTACTGGCTTTGGAGCTATTGCACTTGTAAGACCACTGACGTGGTGGACTTTGGTTTATGGCTTTGTGGTTTCTTCACTGTTCTTATAGAACAGTGGTCCCCAACCTTTTTGTCACTGAGGATTGGTTTCCTGGAAGACAGTTTTCCATGGATCGGGGAGGTGGAGGAGGGATATTTTGGGGATGATTCAAGTGCATTACATTTATTATGCACTTTATGTTGTTATTAGTACACCAGGCATTAGATCCCAAAGGTCAGGGACCTCTGTTATACAGGATTAGTGAGTGAGTATTCAGGTAGAAAAGGATGGAGGAGCGTATCAAGAGTCACATCAGTCTTACATTGTTTTGTTTTAGGTACCTCTTGTGTCTTTAATTTTTTATTAACCTTTTGTACTGAATCGTTTAATGAAACTGTTTTGGAATCTTGAAACCTTTGGGAAACTCCTGCGTGTGGGTTAAAATATATCTTCCATACCATTTGATTGATTTGGGAGCGCTTGCTTTCAGGTGTGCCTTTTCAATGAATGATTGTGTCTAATTGGAATGTTCTCCATAATGGCTATTGTAATTCTAAGTTGTCTCACTAAGATTTGCCATTTTTGTAGTTACTTCAGCTTCTGGGACCACAGTTCTTAGGCATAAATGCTCAGTTTTTGATATTTAAAGACCCCTTCTTTTGGGCTAAAACTTGGGTCTTTTGGAGCTAATTTATTACAAAGAGCAATGTGCTGCTGGATAGGGGATTTTGTGGTGTCATGGAAATTTTCTTGAAGTTGGCAGGTGACCTAGTGTCAATCTAACCCCTTCTGTTACCAGCTTATCTAGCAAAGGCATCTTAGAGTGAGGTGGCAATTGCTCTAATAACTTTTTTTGCATACCCACCAAGATTGTGCATGCGTTCCAAGATTTGCATCAGAGCAATAGATCGATGACTCCTTTCAAGAAATTATTTAAGTGACGGATGCTCTAATGGCTTTTAAATAGTGTGATGTGTGCCGAGTTAGATGTTGATAACCAAAACAGTCAGAATTTCTCATCTTATTTCCTAAGTCCCCAACTGGCTTATGTTGTGGATTGACCTTGAGGCTTTATGAGTGTCCTTGCAACTACCACCTATTGTGGACCACCAATAAAACTATACCAGAAGCTTTCTTTCTGGGGATGATATATATAATGTATATTTAAACAACGTGAGTTGGAATTGGAGAGCTGGATGCAAGACAGTGATGCTCAAACCTGAGAGTGACTTGCCTGGATCCCTCAATAACAAAGAGAGGGAGAGTGAACTCAGAGGGCACCTGGCTCTGTCTCCTTGTCTCACAGACTGTGAGCACACAGCTTTTGATCCCATTCCTCACCTCATTCTCAACAACTTAAAACACTTTATGAAGTAGTTTCCTTTCAGAGAATTTCAAAATGGGCAGAGAGTAGGATGCTTTCGTAGGGTAAAGAATAGAAAACAAGAAAGTAAAAAATAAAAATATCTGATTAGCTGGGGCCACATAGTCAACATCATTTGAAGTGAGAAGCCCAGAACTGGCTTGATGTTTGGAGCTTTACTGAATGGATATAGTATGTTTCTGACCAAATTGAGCATTTCCAGGGACTTAAAAGTCATAATTTTCAGTTTGCTAAAATGTGGTATGCTGAACAGCATCAACTCCATCTTGGGTTTAGAAAATTATTTCAGCATAGTTGATAATCTGAAGAGATGTTTGAATATATACATATGAAAAATGGAAGATGTAACTTTGTTACATGGGTGTATAAATAACATAGCTGTGGATGATTTATATAGTGAGGATCTGCATCATTATAGAGAGACCAAAGTCAGAAAATGCTCCAATTCTGTGTTAAATATTCTTTCACATTTCTAATAAAACCTTTCATAATTTTAATGTTGTTAGAAAAAATGCATTTTACACAATTAGTCTGACTTAACTTATATTTAATTATAATTATAGCTGCTATGGTCCATTAAATAAACATATTGTGACATAATTTCATCCATTTATTTTTTTTTAATGTATGGAAAATAATTCTGTTTATTTATTCATTCAGTGACCATATATTTATCAACATCTGTGAGGGCATTACCTGGAAGGGTGAGCAGTAAACCAAAAGTTGAGGCTTCTTACCCCTAACAGTGTGGATAGATATTTAACAATATGATTAATAGTTTATATATTGATTACATGTGTGTTGTGATATGGTATTTAATAAACAAATTCAGACTTATGAAACAGTGTGTAATAGGGATCTGAATGTAAGTGAAACGTTCCCTGAAGAATTGTTTTCAGAGCTCAGTGCGTAAGTATTAACTTTAAAATAATAGCAGCAGATTGGGCCAGGAATGACGATGCATGTAGAACAAGGAAGAAAAAAATGTAAGGACAAAATCCCTGAGGGGAAAAAATACTCCTTCCATTGCAGGAATTGAAAGAGAGCCAATATGGTGGTTTAATGCCTGTAAATTGCGGATAGATTGATGCTGCAATAGACTAGGGAGACAGAGGCAATTGTTTAGAGTATTGTAAGCCAAATTAATAATGTATCTTTTTATCTTAAGAAATGGGCAGAAAACATCTAAAGTTTTCATGTTAGAATTTTTTTGAGGCAGCTGATTTATCCATACCTCAAACTAGATTAGGCATAAAGAGGGATTCGCTGATTCACATTGCTGAAAATCTATGATTCATATGTGACTGTGAAAGACTGAATATACAGATGGACAATAGTCAGACCATGTGTAAAAATAAAACTCTGACCGTAACCTGCAGCAACCTACCCAGGAGACCAGCCCGTTATCTATAGTAACCAGCCCAGAAAGCCAGCTGCTACATATCAGACTTTCAGGGGAAGCCAGATTGCAATCTTCACTGACAGTCCAGGAAGCCAGAACGGTAACTCCTATAAAAATCGGCCCAAACAGGCAGGACTTATTGACTCACTGGCAGCTTCCTTATATTTTGGCCCTGTTTCCAATTTAGGACCAACAAGAGAAAAGCCGTGTGGACCTCTAACCAATCACAGAGGATACATTGCTTCTAGTTAACTCAGTCCCACCTTCCCCTCCCTACATCCTACCATCAGGACAAACCTGAAGCTTCGCCTTTTTCTCCTAAAAGTTCTCCCACTCCTCTGCCTACCATTGATTCTCTCCCAAAATGCAGGTGTTAGTGGTTGACTTCCTTGCTCTCCCCGCTTGTTCTCATTTGGTTGGTCTTTATTTCTGCTACTGGATTTGGGGACTGAGAGAAGCCATCAGTAATATCTTTCTTTGTCTTCTTCTCTCCCTGTTTTCATCTCTCTGGTCAACCTTTTTCTGAGATTGACCAGAGAGATGGAAATAAAATTATTTTCTTCCACAAGACAATAATTACCTCAAGTAAGTCAAAGCTAAAATCATCTACCAGATAGAAATCACAGATAAAAACTAAGTACTTCTACCCAGGTAACTCTCCAGGGTGATCAAAGTCATTTTATGGCACAGATATTATTCCTGAACTAATAATTGTTTACAAAGTGTATGATTTGTTACTGAGGTTCATAAGATTACAGTACTTATATATAGAATTGCCATATTTAGTAGGGAAAAAGATGTCCGGTTTCATTTGAATTTTAGATAAACAGCAAATACTTTCTTTAAAAATACAAGCATGGCTCATAAAAATGATAAATGAAAAATATTGATACTGAGCAGGGCCATGTAGGGCTCCAATTTAGCCTCCATGACCTTTCCTGAGTTCCAGTGGGAGATAGGCTGATTTAAGCAGTTGCTACTTGGGGAAGGGAGAGGATGCAAACAAGGGGAAAACAGTCAAGAAAGACAATAGTGTAGACTTAGAGCAAGGTCCTGGTTCCCCATCAAGGGAACAGTTCAGTTCAATCCCTCAGTTGTGTCTGATTATTTGTAACCACGTGGATGTCAGCACACCAGGCTTCCCTGTCCATCACCAACTCCTGGAGCTTGCTCAAACTGATTTCCATGGAGTCAGTGATGGCATCACATCATCTCATCCTCTCTTGTCCCCTTCTCCTCCTACCTTCAATCTTTTCCAGCATCAGGGTCTTTTCAAATGAGTCAGTTCTTCACATCAGGTGGCCAAAGTATTGGAATTTCAGCTTCAGCATCAGTCGTTCCAATGAACATTCAGGACTGATTTCCTTTAGAATTTACTAGTTTGATCTCTGTACAGTCCAGGAGACTCTCAAGAGTCTTCTCCAACACCATAGTTCAAAAGCATCAATTCTTCAGTGCTTAGCTTTCTATATAGTCCAAGTCTCACATCCGTACATGACTACTGAAAAAACCATAGCCTTGACTAGACAGAACTTTGTCGGCAAAGTAATGTCTCTGCTTGCTAATATGCTGTCTAGGTTGGTCATAGCTTTTCTTCCAAGGAGCAACCATCTTTTAATTTCATGGCTGCAGTCACCATCTGCAGTGATTTTGGAGCCCCCTCAAAATAAAGTCTGTCACTGTTTCCATTGTTTCTCCATCTATTTGCCATGAAGTGATGGGACCAGATGCCATGATCTTCGTTTTCTAAATGTTGAGCTTTAAGCCAGCTTTTTCACTCTCGTCTTTCATGTTCATCCAAAGGCTCTTCCGTTCCTCATTGCTTTCTGCCATAAAGGTGTTGTCATCTCATATCTGAGGTTATTAATATTTCTCCTGGCAATCTTGATTCCAACTTGTGCTTCATCCAGCCTAGCATTTTGCATGATGTACTCTGCATATAAGTTAAATAAGCAGGGTGACAATATACAGCCTTGATACACTCCTTTCCAATTTGGAACCAGTCCATTTTTCCATGTCCATTTCTAACTGTTGCTTCTTAACCTACATACAGATTTCTCAGGAGGCAGGTAAGGTGGTCTGGTATTCCCATCTCTTGAAGAATTTTCCACAATTTGTTTTGATCCACTCAGTCAAAGACTTTGGCATAATCAATAGAGCAGAAGTAGATGTTTTCTGGAATTATCTTGCTTTTTTTTGATGATCTAACAGGTGTTGGCAATTTGATCTCTGGTTCCTCTGATTTTCAAAACCCAGCTCAAACATCTGGCATTTCTTCGTTCACATATTGCTGAAGCCTCACTTGGAGAATTTAAGCCTTATTTTCTTAGCATGTGAGATGAGGGCAATTGTGTGGTAGTTTGAACTTTCTTTGGCATTGCCTTTCTTTGAGCTGTTTTTCTAATACCGAAAATCCCTCCAGGTGTGAGAAGTTAACAATTAGTAGTATGCTGTCCTCAAGTACATAGACCCAGACTGGTTGGAACCTTAAGGTTGATGACACTAACTCCTACTCACCACTAAGCCATCAGAACACTGTCCAGAAGCTAATCACACCGTCTTTGAACCATTACTATAAAAGTTCTCACTATCTTCGCCAAGTTTGGACACATGACTTTCAGGGCATTAGCCTGCTGTGGCCCTGTTTGCCTGGCAAAGCAATAAAGCTGTTGTTTTCTACTTCACCAAAACCTCTGTCTCCAAGACTCAATTTGGCACAAGTGTACAGAGAAGCTGAGCTTCTGGCATCAAATTTTTGTGTTTAACTCAAATTCAGATGTAATTGGGCGTCTATATATTACTGCAGTATTACTCACATGAAATGAAAGGCAAAGACATCATACTCCATGTAATAGGCTGAGAGGCTGTGTGGGTAAAAATACAGAAAGAAAATATGCTAAAATAAAAAAAAATAAGAGGTACCATTAAAATGCTTAAATGGGAATGAGATATTCAGATTTGAAATTTGAAACAATTAGCATGGTTACTATGTTGCAGAAAAACTAGAGGCAATAGGAGAGGATGTGTAAGGTATGCGTGGGTAGGCTATTGCAGCAGATGAGATGAATGTAGGTGGTTTTAACTAGAATGATGGTACATGGATTTTTAAAAAATACATTAGACCACTGGGGCAGTAGAAGAAATAGTGATTACTGATTGTTACTTATTAATTATAAGGAGTAAATTTAGTAATATTGTACTTCAGTTAAGTTCAGTTCAGTTGCTCAGTCCTGTCTGAATCTTTGCGACCCCATGAACCACATCACACCAGGCCTACCTGTCCATCACCAACTCCCCTGAGCTTGCTCAGACTCATGTCCATTGAGTCGGTGATGCTGTCCAACCATCTCATCCTCTGTCATTCCCTTGTCTTCCTGCCTTCAATCTTTCCCAGCATCGGGGTCTTTTCAAATGAGTCAGTTCTTTGCATCAGGTGGCCAGAGTATTCTAGTTTCAGCTTCAGCATTAGTCCTTCCAATGAATATTCAGGACTGATTTCCTTTAGGCTATACTGGTTGGATCTCCGTGTAGCCCAAAGGACTCTCAAGACTCTTCTCCAACACCACAGTTCAAAAGTATCAATTCTTCAGCGCTCAGGCTTTCTTTATAGTCCAACACTCACATCTGTACATGACTACTGGAAAAACCATAGCTTTGACTAGACAAACCTTTGTTAGCAAAGTAACGTCTTGGCTTTTTAATATACTGTCTAGGTTTGTCATAGCTTTTCTTCCAAAGAGTAAGCATCTTTTAATTTCATGGCTGTAGTTACCATCTGCAGTGATTTTGGAGCCCCCCAAAATAAAGTCTGTCACTGTTTCCACTGTTTCCCCATCTATTTGCCATGAAGTGATGGGACCAGATGCCATGATCCTAGTTTTCTGAATGTTGAGTTTTAAGACTTACCCACGAGTGTCCAAGAGTCTCTGGCAGAAGTTTTGGTTGGCAGTGGCCTGATGCAGGGTTGGGGGCACTGAGTGTAGCAATGAGTGCATAGGACCTTTTGAAGGAAGTGACCATTATCTTCATTACGTCCACCATAGTCTGGCCTTAGGTCAAATGACAGGGAGGGAACCCAGTCCCACCCTTCAACAGAAAATTGGTTTAAAGGTTTACTGAGCAAGACCCAGTTTCCTCCTCAGTCAGTCTCTCCCATCAGGAAGCTTCCATAGGTCTTTTATCCTTCTCCATCAGAGGGCAGACTGATTGGAAACCATAATCACAGAAAGCTAACCAAACAGATCACATGGACCACTGCCTTGTCTAACTCAATGAAACTATGAGCCAGGCCATGTAGGGCCACCCAAGGTGGACGGGTCATGGTGGAGAGTTCTGACACAATGTGGTCCACTGGAGAAGGGAATGGCAAACCACTTCAGTATTTTTCCCTTGAGAACCCCATGAACAGTATGAAATGGCAAAAAGATCGTTATTAAACTGTTAGAATTTAAGCAAACTTAGTAAGTCTATTGGAGGCAAGGCCACTGTGTAAATTCAGTTTTTATTTCACAAAGCAATGATAAATAATTCAAAAGTGAAGTTAAAAAATACAGCATTTGAGTAACATGATAATCACCACATGATTAAAACCAAATCAAACAGAAGCAGAGTGTTATTTCCCCACAATACAATATAAAAATTTTGAAAGTAAACAGACAATACCAAATTAAATGTGAGCAACCCTTTTTGTTGACTTGTAGCATCAATATTATAAAGTTGATACTCTCCCCCATATTTATATAGAAATGGGCTTCCTGGGTGACTCAGTTGGTAAAGAATCCTCCTACAATGCAGGAGACCACCTGTAACACAAGAGACATGGGTTTGATTTCTTGGTCAGGAAGATCCCCTGGAGAAGGAAATGGCAACTCATTCCAGTATTCTTCCTTGGGAAACCCCATGGACAGAGGAGCCTAGCAGTGTACAGTCTGTGGTGTTGCAAGAATCAAACAAGACTGAGCAACTGAACCACCACATTTATATATAAATATGATGCAACCCCAATCAAAACCCCTGAAGGTATTTTTTGAAAGTATACAAGTTGGTTCTAAAAAATACATGAAAATATGAGAGACGGTATAATCAAGGCCATCTGGAAAAGGTATGCAGTTGTTGAACGTACTCTGGTGGGTTTGTAGACATATATTAAAATTAATGTAGTTCAGAGAATTAGTATTGACACAAGGATAAACAGGTAGGTCAATGAAATGGAATAGAGTCCTGAAGCAGAACCAAGTGCATACAGCTACATTATTTAAAACAAGCTAGCCTTGCAGAAAAGAGTCAGTCATTCTTTTAATAAAGGGTTGGATATCCATAGGAAAATATGAACAAAGTGACCTTTTGCTTCACCACAAACACAAGACCACTAAACTTGCCTTTAGCTTTATATGTGAAACAAAAAGAAAATAGAACGTGTGGCCAATAATATATGAAGATATAGTAATTATATTTATGATAAGAAAGATAGTTAAATAGGAATGAACTGCTACTGCTGTTGCTAAGTCGCTTCAGTCGTGTCCGACTCTGTGCGACCCCAGAGATGGCAGCCCACCAGGCTCCCCTGTCCCTTGGATTCTCCAGGCAAGAACACTGGAGTGGGTTGCCATTTCCTTCTCCAATGCATGAAAGTGAAAAGTGAAAGTGAAGTCGCTTAGTCGTGTCCGACTCTTAGCGACCCCGTGGACTACAGCCTACCAGGCTCCTCCATCCATGGGATTTTCCAGGCAAGAGTACTGGAGTGGGGTGCCATTGCCTTCTCCAAAACTAAATACTAAACATGAGACACTTGAGCATGTTTGACAAATTGTGACTATACAGAGTTTCTCAAAATATTGAGTTTGGAACAAAGAAAAGTTTATTGCAAGGCCAAGCAGGGAATGGATGGCTTATGCTCAAAAATCCAAATTCACCATTGGTTTTCTGAGTTTTATAGGCAAAATTTGGGATGAGGGCTACAGGGTGTGTGACTTTCTTCTGTTTTGTTGGTAGTAATTAGTTGGTAATAGGACAGTATTCCAAGATTCTTGTGCTCAGCCTGAAGTCTCCATGAATGTCAGTTGCTCAATCATGTTTGACTCTGTGACCCCATGGTCTGTAGCCTGCTAGGCTTATCCATTCATAGAATTCTCCAGGCAAGAATACTGGAGTGGATTGCCATTTCCTACTCCAGAATATCTCCCTGACACAGGGATCTAACCTGCATCTCTTGTGTCTCCTGCATTGGCAGGCAGATTATTAACCACTGCATCACATAGGAAGCCTGAAATTACCATCCTCCAAATTAAAAAGACATCAGATGCTGAAATTATTTTTAAATACAAAATATTTGATAAACTCAATCAGGGTAAAATATTTAAAAATGAAAATTAAGGGAGTAAAAGTAAGAGATATTAAACTATTCAATGAATATATGATGCTTCCAATATACCAGGTAATTTTCAAACATCTAAAGATAGATAAGGAAATTAGAAAGAGAAAAAGTAAGAGTGGTAGGGGAAAACAAGCATAATATAAAAAATTCAAGAAATATAGATAACATGGAATCAAGGATTTAAAGGAAATAAAAGTTGATCCTAGCTTCAGATATAGTGTCAAAAAGTTCAGTGAATTATGGCATGTATTTCTTTTATGAATTAGGAAAAGAGGTTTGTAATAATGTCTAATTGTCCCAAACCTGGTGAAATATATAATTGTATAGATTTCAGAAGCTAATTAATGCCAAGAGAGGACAAATTTAATGAGAATTAAAGTTAGGCATGTCATAGACAGTCTCTTGAAATGTGATAAAGAGAAAATCTTAAAAAGCAAGGAGAAAAAAAAGTGTTATCTCAGAGGAATAATCGTCCAATGACTGAAACTATTAATTAAAAACCATGCAGTCTAGAAGACAATGCAGAAAAGTGAAGAAAGAAAAAGGAAATTCATCTCAGAATTCTACTTTTTAAATCAATAAAGAAAGGTAACTAGTTTTTACCTAAAAGGTAACTACTTTTTAAATCAATAAAGAAAGGTAACTTTACTTATTGCAAAGGTAAATAGCCAGGTACACATGCAAGACAAGGTTTTCTCTTGTTTTATTAAAATCTACATAGCCACTAAACCCAAAATTATAACACTGTCCTGTGGTTTTATAACATTTGTAGATTTAATAGGTATGATATCTATAACATAAAAGGAATATGAGGGTGGGTGGAAATAGATGTATATGTTTGAAATTTTTCTGTATTTTGTGTGAAATGCTACAAGATTACCTCTCAGTAGATCATGAAAATTTAGAGATGCATATCATGATATCTAGAACACGACAAAAATATGTAAGGATATATAGCTAAATACAGTCCAGTTCAGTTGTTCAGTTGTGTCTGACTCTTGGCAACCCCATGAACCACTGCATGCCAGGCATCCCTGTCCATCATCAACTCCTAGAGTCCACCTAGCAACTCCCGGAGTCCACCCAAACCGATGTCCACTGAGTCGGTGATGCCATCCAACCATACATCCTCTGTCGTCCTTCTCCCCCTGTCCTCAATCTCCCAGCATCAGGATCTTTTCAAATGAGTCAGCTCTTTGCATCAGGTGGCCAAAGTATTGGAGTTTCAGCTTCAACATCAGTCCTTCCAATGAACACCCAGGACTGATTTCCTTTAGAATGGACTGATTGAATCTCCTTGCAGTCAAAAGGACTCTCAAGAGTCTTCTCCAACACCACAGTTCAAAAGCATCAATTCTTTGGCATTCAGCTTTCTTAAAGTCCAACTCTCACATCCATACATGACCACTGGAAAAACCATAGTCTTGACTAGATGGACCTTTGTTGACAAAGTAATGTCTCTGCTTTTTAATATGCTATCTAGGTAGGTCATAACTTTCCTTCCAAGGAGTAAGCATCTTTTAATTTCCTGGTTGCAATCACCATCTGCAGTGATTTTGGAGCCCAGAAAAATAAAATCAGCCACTGTTTCCACTGTTTCCCCATCTATTTCCCATGAAGTGATGGGACCAGATGCCATGATCTTCATTTTCTGAATGTTGAGCTTTAAGCCAACTTTTTCACTCTCCTCTTTCACTTTCATCCAGAGGCTCTTTAGTTCTTCTTCACTTCTTGCCATAAGGATGGTGTCATCAGCATATCTGAGGTTATTGATATTTCTCCCAGCAATTTTGATTCCAGCTTGTGTTTCCTCCAGTCCAGCATTTCTCATGATGTACTCTGCATAAAAGGTAAATAAGCAGGGTGACAATATACAGCCTTGATGTATTCCTTTTCCTATTTGGAACCAGTCTGTTGTTCCATGTCCAGTTCTAACTGTAATAGATATATTAAAATTGAGTTGTGAGAAATTCAAATAATTTTTAGAAGATAGAAAAGGAGAAAGAGAAGAATAAAAATTAAAGAGGATAAACAGAAAACAAATGACACACAGACAGGCTCACTTCAATAATTGAACTAAGTGTTAAGAGACTATATTTAGTCCAGTTAGGTATCACTGTAGTCATATAACCTCAATGGACTTTCCCCTCCACATTTTTTTTCTGTTATTTTTCCTCCCTTCAACAAATTACAGTATTTGCAATGGATATCTTTATTTTATTCATAAGAATGAAAACAATTAATACTATAACATTTACTTTGCTGTTTTATTTCCTGAACAAAGAATGTTTATAGAGATTTATGTGGGAGGCACTTAAGCAAAAGATAAACATCTCCTTTAAAACTAATCAGCATTTGTGTCAAACGGCCAATGTGTTTTCCCCCAAAATAAGTCAACTGCTGAAAACTCAGCAATTATACAACTGAGGTGGTTCTTTTTAAAATTTTTGTTAGCCACAATATAATAAATAAATAATGTATGTCCTTTAAAAAAATAACTATGCAGACAGTAAAGGAGTTTTGTATCAAATTGCAGGAATCTGAAACTTTCCTATGGGTACCATGAAACAGGTGTTAAGATAAAACTGTTGACAGGTAGAGTGCAACCCCAAGCATTCCCTCTATTTGAAGAAACTCTTGTATTTTAATTTCTTCTCAATTTTTGATCTTCTATGTGACAATTATCTTTTCTGTATTGCTAATGTAAACACTTAACTTTAATATGCACTGATTTTCCCATAATCTGCTCTTCCTCTTGCTGCTTAGTCAGTATCATCATTATTAGAAATTAACTATCCTTTAGGATTGTTACTCAGATTTTGAATAATTACTTATCATCTGTAGGTAAAATTCACGGTCTTTTAGAATTATCAGTTCGATGCTTTTAGAGATCCTTTATGGTGTAAAATATAAATACAAAGAACTATTTTAGTTTGAATTTTTTAGTATTACCTTGAATTAAAAATTACCACAGTATTTCTATGGAATGGAAATATGTCAACATAAACCCGAAGTAGATTTTGATAAGTTAATAGGTATGTGTAAGTCCTAGAATAACTACTAAGGAAACAAGTAAAAATGTCCCTAGTAAACACAGATTTTTTGCAAGTTAACGGGTTCTGTTTTGCAGGGTACATTGCTGTCATTTTCTTTTTAAAACTACATTTCAGAATGGAGCATTTGTTAAACTCATTCTGAAGCACTGAATTATTTAAAATTTTTCCACATTTAGGACTTCCACAAGAACTGCTTATAATGACTAGCACCCCCACGTATTGCATGCACCCAACAACAAGAAAAATTTGCCTTGAAGACAAACCTCACTTTCCATTCTAGAATGCAGGGACTCCTTTTTTTCTGAGAAATCATTTTTCCCCACAAGCTTCAAAATTTATTATCAAAAAATAACACTAGAATAGCTAAAGTTTAGACAAAATAAAACTCAGAGTAATGTGAGTTGGAAAATGTTAATTAGATAGATCAGTAGTAATGGTACTAGGAGTTTAAATTTTATGAGCTCTTTAGAAACCCTTTTGACAATAACTATTGAAAACCAACATCTGTTTAACTTATGGCTCAAAAAAAAAAAAAATTCACTAAGAGAAGTACATAAATATGTGCACTTAAAGACATGTTCAAGAATGTTCAAAGTAATATTTACAAAGTTTCAAAGTGGAAACATTCAAATCCTTAAATAGCAAAATTAAAACCACTGGATCAATAAAATTATATTTAGTGAGAATTTACTGTGCATTTAAGAACAGTTTGTGAACTGGGAGCTTTCACACCCAAATCTGATATGAAGTTCAAAGACATGGCCTTACAGCAGCATAGCTTATAAAATTAAAATGAAAAAGCTGTTTCATCTTTACAATGACTGGTTATCACAGTGGAGGTTTTCAGATAAGAGGATTGGTTAAAGTAATTGCATTATACCACTTTTAAGAAGATGATAAGTTTATTTCATAATTAGAGACATTTACATTAAATAAGCTAAGTTTGGTTTTGCTTACATTTAAGAAATAACCTAGGTTTAGTTTTGCTTATGTGACTAAAATGGTTTGTCAGGGAATTCTCAGATCTGACCTCCATTTTGTATTTAACACTATCAGAAGTAGAAAGGATTAAAACAGTAACTAAGGCTTATTCCTACAATTAAACATGATTCTGAAATATAAAAGAGTATCATAGATGAATGCTGCAAAATAATTGTCTGAATAAAAGTCAGACACAAAAGAGAACTTACTGAGATTACTACATTTATAAAATATTCAAAATAAAATATTAGTATTGAGGGAAGGAAATGACAGAAAATGGACACATCAACACGTAAAGGGTAAGTAGAAGTAGGTACATATGCATTTTAATATTGTGACCATTATTTGAACTGTATATTTTCCATATGTATACTTTATAAGGTTTAAGTCATACCTAAATAAAAAAGTTCTTTTGAAGATATGATACATCAAAATTTACAAATCTCTTGTAATATAGTTTCTTATTATTCTTATTATACCTTTGAGACAAATATTAACAGGAAGCTGTCAGTGAGACTATAGAAGGAGGAAAAAGGCATAGCACTTAGTTAATAGTAAAAAAAAAAGTTCAAGAATAAAATCAGCAGAAAATCAGGTCAGTTCAGGTGATTTGTAGTTGTGTTGTAATGAAGAAAATATTCAAATTAAATGCACAACCAATAGAGAGATCCAATACATAATTTAGTAGACTATACATTTATAGAGGAATAGGAAGTTATGTAAGTTTTTTGGGGGGTTTTCCCATCATTTCAAATACAAGTACTTGTTAAGAGCCTCCTAGTTTTGTGCACATATTCTAGATGTTACAGTATGACAGTTTTAAAAAGTGGCTTTATTTTATCTCTCAACCCCTGGATATGTCATAGCCGTATCTTACAGATGTCACCCCTGTCCTACTGATATCTTTTCTGTTTTAATCTTCTTGGACTTCAGGATGGTTGTCTCAGATAAAGAGACTTGTGGTTAGTTGTTTGTTTTTCAATAATACCCATACATTAAGAGTTGTTTTTCTTCACTGATGAAAAGCTTTTGTGTTCTACTAACTGGGTACCTCTTCTCTGTATTTCCTTGAGGGGAAAAAAAAGTCTCTCCTATTTCTAAACCATCCTTTCAGTGAACTAAGATTACATGGATCTAGGTCTAAAATCTCTAATGAAAACACACCCAACTATGCATGTTGGGCTGTGAAAGAGTCCCTCTTTATCCCCATCAGCATAGGATGGTTTTCTAAGTCCATAGACCCTGGACCATTGCTCTTTATGCACTCTCAAGAAGATCAGTTCAGTTCAGCCACTCAGTCGTGTCCGACTCTGCGATCCCATGAATAGCAGCACGCCAGGCCTCCCTGTCCATCACCAACTCCCGGAGTTCACTCAAACTCACATCCATCCAGTTGGTGATGCCATCCAGACATCTCATCCTCTGTCGTCCCCTTCTCCTCCTGCCCCCAATTCTTCCCAGCATCAGAGTCTTTTCCAATGAGTCAACTCTTCTCATGAGGTGGCCAAAGTACTGGAACTTCAGCTTTAGCATCATTCCCTCCAAAGAACACCCAGGGCTGATCTCCTTCAGATTGGATTGGTTGGATCTCCTTGAAGTCCAAGGGACTCTCAGGAGTCTTCTCCAACACCACAGTTCAAAACCATCAATTCTTTGGTGCTCAGCTTTCTTCACAGTCCAACTTTCACATCCATACATGACCACTGGAAAAACCATAGCCTTGACTAGACGGACCTTTGTAGGCAAAGTAATGCCTCTGCTTTTCAATATGGTATCTAGGTTGGTCATAACTTTTCTTCTAAGGAGTAAGCGTCTTTTAATTTCATGGCTGCAACCACCATCTGCAGTATTTTGGAGCCCCCAAAAATAAAGTCTGACACTGTTTCCATGGTTTCCCCATCTATTTCCCATGAAGTGATGGGACCAGATGCCATGATCTTCGTTTTCTGAATGTTGAGCTTTAAGCCAACTTTTTCACTCTACCCTTTCTATTTCATCAAGAGGCTTTTTAGCTCCTCTTCACTTTCTGCCATAAGGGTGGTGTCATCTGCATATCTGAGGTTATTGATATTTCTCCCGGAAATGTTGATTCCAGCTTGTGCTTCTTCCAGCCCAGCGTTTGTCATGATGTACTCTGCATATAAGTTTAATAAGCAGGGTGACAATATACAGCCAAAAGATAAGATAAGTGCTAAGTCATGTCTGACTCTTGTGATCCCATGAACTGTAGCCCTCTAGGCTCCTCTGTCCATGGGATTCTCCAGGTGAGAATACTGGACTGGGTTGCCATTTCCTTCTCCAGGCAATCTTTCTGACTCAGTAATTGAATCCAGGTCTCCCACATTGCAGGCAGATGCATTGTTAACTCCTGTCTAATCCTCCTCTATGAGAAGGCCTAGCACTTCAAAGTAGATATTAGAACTTTTACTCAAAGGCTACCTAGTTTACTCTGAACCCTCTGGAGTCTCTGTGCTTTCCCAATTTTGCATTTCTAATACCTGAGCTTTCACTTATGAAGAGTGATATGTGAGAAGCATAAATAAGAAAATCTTGTCATACAAATATATGATGGATTAGTAAACATTACACTGACTAAAGCCCTCCCATGCAGGAGAAACAAAAGAACAAGACTCAAAAGATCTCCCTTGGCTTATAGGTTCCGCTTAACTCATAAGTTATATTCTTCCTCTATAAAATGGCATGTTTTTATGTGGAAAACCTCACCCAAACTTTTCTCCATTCCATCTCCAAAAGTGCAACTAACTAGGTCATACCTAGAAATTGTTCACATTGCATTTTTATTTTCATGATTTTTTTTTTCTCATTATAGTTTCATTATCACCAAATGGGTTTTCTATTACCAAGACAATGAGGAGTGAAATATAGGAGCCTTAGAGCATGCCTACTCAGTTGTTTGCTGCTGCTGCTGCTGCTAGGTCGCTTCAGTTCACTTCAGTTCAGTCACTCAGTCGTGTCCAACTCTTTGTGACCCCATGAATTGCAGCACATCAGGCCTCCCTGTCCATCACCAACCCCTGGAGTTCCCTCAGATCACATCCATCAAGTCAATCATGCCATCCAGCCATCTCATCCTCGGTCGTCCCCTTCTCCTCCTGCCCCCAACCCCTCCCAGCATCAAGGTCTTTTCCAATGAGTCAACTCTTCACATGAGGTGGCCAAAGTTCTGGAGTTTCAGCTTTAGCATCATTCCTTCCAAAGAAATCCCAGGGCTGATCTCCTTCAGAATGAACTGGTTGGATCTCCTTGCAGTCCAAGGGACTCTCAAGAGTCTTCTCCAACACCACAGTTCAAAAGCATCAGTTCTTCAGCACTCAGCCTTCTTCACAGTACAACTCTCACATCCATACATGACCACAGGAAAAACCACAGCCTTGACTGGATGGACCTTAGTCGGCAAAGTAATATCTCTGCTTTTGAATATGCTATCTAGGTTGATCATAGCTTTCCTTCCAAGGAGTAAGCATCTTTTAATTTCATGGCTGCAGTCACCATCTGCAGTGATTTTGTCCAACTCTGTGCGACCCCAGAGATGGCAGCCCACCAGGCTCCCCCATCCCTGGGATTCTCCAGGCAAGAACACTGGAGTGAGTTTCCATTTCCTTCTCCAATGCATGAAAGTGAAAAGTGAAAGTGAAGTCGCTCGTGTCTGACTCTTTGTGACCCCATGGACTGCAGCCCACAAGGCTCCTCCATCCATGGGATCCTCCAGACAAGAGTACTGGAGTGGGGTGCCATTGCCTTCTCCACTCTGTCCTTTAGTCACGACTAACTTTGTGACCCTATGGACTGTAGCCTGTCCATGAGATTTCCCAGGGAAGAATACTCGAATGGGTTGTCATGCCCTCCTCCAGATCTTCCCAACCCTGGGATCAAACCTGCGTCTCCTGAGTCTCCTGGAAGCAGGCGGATTGGTTTCCACTGAGTGACCTGGGAAGCCCATAGGAGTCTTAGACGAGTCTCTAATTCTATCAAGTAGTTTAATTCTGTCAAATAAACTAGCATCTTGACAAAACCCACAGTTGTATAGTTAAAATAGTTTGAGCTACTCCATGCTTCTGCCTATTTTCTCCCTTCATAGTCTCACTCATTGTCTCATATTCTCTCTCTCTCCCTCCCTCTCTCCCTTCTCTTCTACCCACAGCCTGTCTGTTTCTGTTTTATTAATCTGCAACAGATTTTCCAAAAAGTGTTCCTTTAAATCCTTCTATTTCTACTAGGTAAATATGGTACCCCTTTACGCTTCCTGCTGCTTATATTACTCTTTCACAAGTAGTTTACTTTTAGCAACAGGTATTTTATATCATATTCTATTCCTGAATTGTACCTGTCTTTAATCTGAAATTTGTCTCTTGAAACAAAATATGTGCAAAGCAAATACGGGCAGTCACAACAAATATATGTTGTTTTTTTTTTAATTTAAGTGCAGTTCATTTAAAATATTATATTAGTTTCTGGTTTGCAGCATGGTAAATCAGCATTTTTATAGATTATACTTCATTAAAAGTTATTATAAGCCAATGACTGTTAGCTAGTCCCTGTGCTATATATCATTGTTGCTTATAATACCATATCCCTAATGTGTCCCTTCCTCTTCCCTCTCTTTTCTGGTAACCAAATATGTTTTTTAAATGCTTAATTTTATCCACTCATTGAGTGGTATATGAGAACATATCCAAATAGAATAAAACAAATTTAAAGTTGAAAAAAACAAATTCAGTCAAACTAGATACAGAGTTCTGGTTCCCATTAGCTTTGGGTTTATATCTATTTTGTGATTTATTGTGTGTGATTGAATGCCATCCAGTTGGGAATGCCCAATTATACTGGCATTCTTGGGCACTGCTATTCTGGTCCATGGAAGTAATTTTCCATGTCTCTACAATCGTAAGCACAATATTCCTTGTGAATTTAGAGGAAACGTTCATTTAATTCAAGCTAAGGTTGAATTGGAGACCACCATTATAGAAAGTGCAGTATTAATTGGGGCTTTCCTAAACTATAATGGTGAAATGACAAATGTGTTTTCTGGAAAACCCTACAGCTGAATGTACTGATGTGACTATTTCACCATAGCCACATAAAGATGATCATAGCTAATTTCACCACAAAAAAGAAGATTCAAAAATTTATGAACAACCTACAGTTTTTTGCCTTTCATTTCGATTTCACAAGAATATTATTATGAAATCTTCCAAAAATAATGATTTCATGAAAGATTTCAATTACTACACCTTTTTATCATACTGTGTATCTTCATCTAGCTTATAAGCTAACCCCAAAACACACACCATTCTATAACAACCAATATAATGAAGAATAGTGAAAATAAATGTTATGTTTCTTGTTTGAAGTATTTTATTTTTATCTTAGAATAGACTGTAATGTAACTTTCACATTAAATGCTGAGGCAAAATAAAGAACATTACAATCAAGGTAGATATAATGTGCTGTGTGCTCAGTCACTAGCCATGACCGCCTATTTCCAACCTCATGGACTGTATCTTCCAGACTCCTCTGTCCATGGGGGTTCTCCATGCAAGAATACTGGAGTGGGTTGCCTTGCCCTCCTCCAGGGGATCTTCCCAACCCAGGAATCGAAATTGAACTGGGGTCTCCTGCATTGCAGGTGGATTCCTTGTTATCTAAGCCACCAGTTGTTGTTGTTGTTGTTGTTTTGCCTGTTGAATTTTTAATGTTCCTTAAATTGTTGATGTTCTCTTTATGCTCTTTAAAATGTAGTCTAAGTTTTGAATCTGTTAACAACTAAATTAGTATGGCCAGAAATTTTGTAGATTTCCAATATAATGTGCTATATTTTTTCTGCTAGTCAGTATAAAAAACCCAATGGATGTTTTTCTGGTATTCATAGCAAAATATTTTCCTTAAGTTTAGAAGTACTTAGAGATTTTCATTATCATAACACTTAGGGAATTTCATTGAATAATGAAATCATAGCCTGATGAAGAAATTATAATGATCCAATTATGTAATTTCTAAAATTGCCACAGAACTATTTAGAATTTGTTTATGGGCCTGGAAAACAGAAAAATTAAATTGTAGGGAAGATATTTATATTACAAGAATTAACAGCATCATCCTTTAATTTTCTTTTTTATAACCAACACAATGTAGGTTTATTCTGCAAATCTTCTTAATATCCTTGATTTAATAGTAAAGATCTTGCAGTTAATTCTGAATGATTTTCATACCTAAATCCCACTCCACCTGTGCCACAATTACAAGTTTTCTATCTTAGAGGATGTGTACATACAGGTTAATCACTAGATAAAAAATAAAATTTATTTGCACTTAGAAAATCAACTGTGTCCCATTTGACAGCAGGTGCTTTGGTGATTTCCTTTGAACATGTGTATTAGACCTGAGCAAAAAGTGAGCCTATCTATCTGTTGCTCCCCTGGTTACAGGCATATATATAAATAGGAAGAATGAGGGTAAAAATATTGGATATATTGGCTACAAGTCACCTTCAAGCCTAGCTGTTTTTAGATAGTCTCAGATACAGTTTCTTATTCAATTCTGGTCACAGAATAGACTATGACTGATTTCAATAGTTTATAATGTACTGATATCTGTTTTATGGTGTGGCCAATGTATTATTTTATGTTCAAAGTACACTTGAAAAAAAAATGTGTATTTTGCAGTAGGAATAATGTTATAGTGTCAATTAGGTCACATTATTTAAAGATGTTGTTCAAATCTGTTATATTCGTAATTTTATACATACACATATGTATGTATCTTATACACACACACACAAAGGCAGATTTGTGTATGCATGTGAATCTGTGTACTCTGTCAATTTACTAAGACTGTTCAAGTTACCAACTATAATTCTAGATTTGTGTTTTTATACTTTTAGGTCTCAAAGTTAGCTTTAAGTATATTTGAAGTTCTGTTGTTAGATGCATATATTCTAAGGATTGTTTTGTCTTATTGATGAGTTAATCTTTTTGTTATGATGTACATTCCACTTTATCATAAGTTATGTTACATTTAATTATGCTTTTTTAATATTAATATAATTCCCAGCTTTCTTGTTTTGTATTTTTTACTTGGAGGATAATGCTTTGCAATATTGTGTTGATTTCTGCATACAGCAACATGAAACAGCCACAGGTATACATGTATCCCTTCCTTTCTGAACCCCCTCCTATCCCCCTCCCTGTCCAAGCCCTCTAGGTTGTCACAGAGTCCGGGGTTGAGCTCCCTGTGTCACACAGCAATTTCCCACTTGCTCTCTATTTTACATATGATAATGCATATGTTTCCATACTGTTCTCTTCATTTTCCCCGCCTTCTCCATCCCCTGTGTCCAAAGTCTGTTCTCTATGTCTGCATTCCCTTTGCTGCCTGCAAATAAGTTCATTAGTACCATCTTTCTAGATTACAAACGCATGCATTAATATACAATATTTGTCTTTCTCTTTCTGATTTTCACTCTGTGTAATAGACTCTAGGTTCATTCACCTCATTAGGACTGACCCAAATGTGTTTTGTTTTTTTTATGGCTGAGTAATATTCTATTGTGTATATTTACCACTATTTCTGTATCCTTTCACCTGTCAATGGACATCTAGGTTGCTTCCATGTCCTAGCTATTGAAAAAAGTGCTGCAGCAAACCTTAGGGTATATAAATCTCTTTTAATTATGGTTTTCTCATTGTATATGCCCAGTAGTGGGCTTCTTGGGTCATATGTTAGTTCTAGTCCTTGTTTTTAAAGGAATCTCCAGACTGTTCTCCATAGTGGTGTATCAATTTGCATTCCCACTAGCAGTGCAAGAGGGTTCCCTTTCTTCCACACCCCCTCCAGCATTTATTGTTTGTAGATTTTTTTAAACGTTGGCCATTCTGACTGGTGAGAGGTGATACCTCATTGTGGTTTTGATTCGCATTTCTCTAATAATGAGTGATACTGGGCATCTTTTCATGGATTTATTGGCTGTCTCTGTGTCTTCTCTGGAAAATGTCTCTTTAGGTCTTCCATACACTTTTTGATTGGGTTGTTTGGTTTTCTAGTATTGAGCTGCATGTGCTGCTTGTACATTTTGGAGATTAATCCTTTGTCAGTTGTTTCGTTTGCAATTATTTTCTCCCATTCTGAAGGTTGTCTTTTAATCTTGTTTATTGTTTCTTTTGCTATGCAAAGGACTTCCCTGAAGGCTCAGATAGTAAAGCATCTGCCTACCATGCAGAGACCTGGGTTCAATCCCTACGTCAGGAAGATCCCCTGGAGAAGGAAATGGCAATCAACCCCAGTACTCTTACCTGGAAAATCCCATGGACAGAGGAGCCTGGTAGGCTACAGTCCATCAGGTCACAACGAGTCGGTCACAACTGAGCAACTTCACTTTCTTTCTTTGCTGTGAAAAAGCCTTTAAGTTTAATAGCTTTCTTATGATACCATTTGCATGGTACATCTTTTCTCATCATTTCGCTTTTAAGTAATTTTTGCTTTTATATTTGCATTCATTTGTTGGAAACATATGTTTAGGACTTTGTCTTATTAAAATTAATCAAGGTAATATTAGTCTTTAATACTTTACCTCAATTACATTTAATATTTTAATATGGCTCATTTTTAGAGTATTATCTTCCTATTTACTTTTCTATGGCTCATCTCTTTTTTTCCTTCTTTCCTGCCTTCATTTGGATTAACTGAGTAATTTTAGGATCACTTTCTATGTCTTCTATTGGTTTTTTAGTTATATCTCTTTTCTGGATATGGAACAACAGACTGGTTCCAAATAGGAAAAGGAGTACATCAAGGCTGTATATTGTCACCCTGCTTATTTAACTTATATGCAGGGTACATCATGAGAAATGCTGGACTGGAAGAAACACAAGCTGGAATCAAGATTGCTGGGAGAAATATCAATAACCTCAGATATGCCAATGACACCACCCTTATGGCAGAAAGTGAAGAGGAGCTAAAAAGCCTCGATGAAAGTGAAAGAGGAGAGTGAAAAAGTTGGCTTAAAGCTCAACATTCAGAAAACGAAGATCATAGCATCTGTTCCCATCACTTCATGGGAAATAGATGGGGAAACAGTGGAAACAGTGTCAGACTTTATTTTGGGGGGCTCCAAAATCACTGCAGATGGTGACTGCAGCCACAAAATGAAAAGATGCTTACTCCTTGTAAGAAAAGTTATGACCAACCTAGACAGTGTATTCAAAAGCAGAGACATTACTTTGCTAACTAAGGTCTATCTAGTCAAGGCTATGGTTTTTCCAGTGATCATGTATGGATATGAGAGTTGGACTCTGAAGAAGGCAGAGCGCTGAAGAATTGATGCTTTTGAACTGTGGTGTTGGAGAAGACTCCTGAGAGTCCCTTGGACTGCAAGGAGATCCAACCAGTCCATTCTAAAGGAGATCAGCCCTGGGTGTTCTTTGTAAGGAATGATGCTAAAGCTGAATCTCTAGCACTTTGGCCACCTCATGCGAAGAGTTGACTCATTGGAAAAGACTCTGATGCTGGGAAGAATTGGGGGCAGGAGGAGAAGGGGACGACAGAGGATGAGATGTCTGGATGGCATCACCAACTGGATGGATGTGAGTCTGAGTGAGCTCCGGGAGTTGGTGATGGACAGGGAGGCCTGGCATGTTGCGATTCATGCGGTCACAAAGAGTCGTACACGACTGAGCGACTGAACTGAACTTTTATTGATATCATTATTTTTATGATTTCAGTTCTAGTCACTGCTCTAGGAATTACAATGGGAATCCTTATTTTATTACTGTCTGTGGTAAAGACCGATTTTGAATGATTGATTAATCAATTCCCTAATATGTTATGACCAGTACTTTCCAGTGTTTACTTGAATATCCGTGTATAATTACTAGCCTGTGTCAGGTGAATGTATTCAGTAACCTACACATATAAACCCAGTTTAAAGGAATCTTCTCTGAAGAAGTTAGTTGTGCTGTTATAAGGTGTTTTGTTTTTTTTTTTTTTTTTTTTTTTTTTTAACTCTGGAAAACCCAAGTGAAGGTATTCACCTTCCCCAAGCCTGTGCCTTCTGCAACATAATGAGAAACAATGACCTATGTCCCCAACATTTTTCAAAGAGAATATTTTGTTAGATTTTAATTTACTGGACTCTGTTACTATACTATGCAGGTGGCAGCACATGACTTTGTATTCAACAGTTCTTTTAATTTTCTGCTAAAGTCGAAAAGGGGCAAAAAAGAAGAAAGAAGAGAGTTTTTGTTAAATATTGTTCAGTATTAATAGTGCCATTAAATCTTCATGATTCTGTATGTACATTTCAGAGGAACTCTTTTGTGAACTGAGTCTTCTATTGCCCCAAAGAAGTCCAAAGAAGAACTCTTTCTTTAGTCCATAATGACCTCGTAACTGAAGGGAAGGAATTTCTGTTCCTATACATTTAATATTCTCTGTGAAACATATTGTAACACTGAAATGTAATCCTTTTCTTACTATAAATGCTTTTGTTTCAATGAAGCTAAAATAGCCACCACTCTCTGCCAAAAGTTTTGTAGTTTTTTTTTTTTTTTTCCGTCCCCTAAAGCAGTTCTTGTTTACTTAGTCACTTGCTCTTAAAGTCCAGTGTGGTAGAGATATCTTGCAGACCTTAATTATTTCTCTCTAAAAAGAAGAATTTTCAGGGCTTCCCACTGCATTGAAAATAAATGTTTATCAAAGACAAACTCACTAATGTCAGGGAAAAAGGAACTAGTCAATTACCAAGAATGAGCAAATGTGTTCCTGCTCCTTACCCTCCAGTTAGCTATGGCTGCATAGCCCTCATCCATGACTGTAACAGGGATCATGCCATTATCTAGAAAAAGAGTACAAAAGTGGTGGCTGACCTCTCTTCCAAATAAAATAAAAAGAATTTTTTAAACCCTCTTTTTAGACTTATCAGCACTATGGATAGAAAAATAAATTACAGGGAATACATACGCTATTCTAACAGGTCAAATTTTGTAGAGGTCTGCTTATTTTAGTTACTTCGGCTGTATTCTCTTTCTGTCTCAGATATATTACTAAATATGGAGTCAGGCTGAGTAAATTACTTGTTTTTTTATATGTTTATAAATTAGAAAAGGCAGATGATATTGATGGAAGGATGGAAAACTAATAAGAAAAGGCAGATGATATTGATGAAAGGATGGAGAACTAATAAGAGGACATTATATGTCATCCAAACTCACTACTGTTTTCTCTTTTTTTTAAAAATTATATGTTTGAAAATGCTGACCTATATTTTTATATACATTTGTTCCTTTTTTTTTTTCCAGAATCACATATAGAATCAAAATTAGTTCATAGTGGAAGTAAAAGCTCCCTATGATACAAAGACTTGAGTATTTGGAAAAGACAACCTGGGCAGTAGTAAGAATTGACAAACACAGTGAGAATATCTGGGTCATGTCCTTCGAACTATAATGTCCACACTGAGGGATATATGGTCACCTATAGCCTTAACAGATTATGATAATTATGGGGAAAAACCAAGTCCATGTCACTGTATGGGATTGTGGCAGAGATTGGGTGAGACAGAAGTATACAGTTTTCTTCAGAGACATACCAATACCCTCAAAATGATTCCTACTACCCTTAGTTGACATCCCACTCCTGAACTCTACAGTATGTTTCAGACTTTTCTTCATAAAATCCACTAATTTTTAGAACAGAATATTTTTACTACATTGCCAATTCTCTTTTATCTTGAATAATCACAAGTCATTATTGGAAATATAGTCAGATACCAAGAATTAGATGATTATTTGTGCCATTAATACTCCTTTGGCTAAAATCCCAGCTTCTTTCTACTAGCAGTACTACAAACTGATGCAGCTTAATACCAAGTGGAATGGAAGGGTAGCACACTTTTCACCAGTGATCCTACTGTATGTAAGATGCATAAACACACACATATTTAGACAAATGTTGTCTTTGAATTCAGGATTTCAAAGAAGGATTTTACTGCATCTTGAAAATTTTGCAGGTTCCACAAGAAAATGAGGTTTAAAGAAGTAATAGTTATGCCACCCTGTTTATCCTCTTCAGTACATCACCCCAGCTCCTCAAAAGCCAAAAAAAATATTTAATCCTCAGTGGGATGCCATTACCATCGGTGCTTCTTTCCCAAGGGCTCTTCAGAAAATCAAATGTCCCTTTTTTGGTCCCTTCCAGTTCTGATTTAATACTTTGTTTTTCCTCTCTATTGAGTGAGTCTCTTCTAAATCATCAACTCTGATTTATTATTCATTTGATTCCATCTTCAAGTCTTTCAATTCCATTGTAGTCTGAAAGTATCAGGATTGGACACGTTATTTTTTTTTCTTCCTAGTTCTCAGGCTAATTGGGGATCTTCCCTAATAGCTCAGATGGTACAAAATCTGCCTGCAGTGTTGGAGACAGGGTTTGATGCTGAGTCGGGTAGATCCCCTGGAGAAGAGCATGGCTACCCACTCCAGTTTTCTTGTTTGGAGAATTCCATGGACAAAGGAGCCTGGTCGGCTACAGTCATGGGGTCACAAAGAGTCAGACATGACTGAGTGACCAACACTTTCACTTTCAGAGATTGCCTCCACCCTTGCTCAGGTTATGAAATATCCCTTTTTTGTATCCTAGTTTTGGTATATTAAACCCCAGGAAGTATAGCAGGTTGAGAAAACCACCGTACTTGTGCAAAACTCTGTACAACCATAACTTTTTATGAATCTAGTAGAATAAAGGCATGGATATCAAAATTACCATTAGACAGTTGTCCACCTTGGGGAAGTGAAATGTTTCCATAGAGCAGTGCTCTTTTAATATTTACGGAAACACACTACCAGAGAAAATATAGAAATGTGACTCAGAAGCAAGAAAATATCAAGTCTTTCTAGGTAACTAGGTGACTCAAGCAGATTTTCTTTTCATTTAAAAAAATAATTAAAATGTATTCCTTGTCCTTAATAGGTAACAGTTGCTTTATAAAATAAATGAGAGATTTTAAAGTTAAAATACATGAATCCTCTAGTTAGAATTCTAGTTAAGACTCAGTTCAACTAGAAGAGGAGGAGAGGGTGGGGGTGGGAGGAAAGAGGTATGGCCATTACAGTATTCTTATTAGCCATTCTTTTTATGTTTATTCCATGCAAAGAATTATTCTTTTGTTTATCTTTGAGATAGCCAGAAACTTTGATGTCTCCACTTTAATTTGCTGTTACAGTGATTAAATAATGACATTACCTTCTATCTAAATAGGGATGATATTCATTAGTGTTTTAAGGTCTTGGACATAGAGCTAGTCACAGTGAATTCAAATCCTGACTTTAACATCTGTGTTACCTTGGGCAGATCACTTAATTGCTTAGTGATTCACTTTATTCACCTGTACAGTGGTGATTACTACAGTACCTACCTACAGAGCTGTTACAGACATTAGAAGTGCTTAGACCAATTTCTCACCCATATTAAATTCCAGGCAACTGCTTCTATCAAGTTATAATATCTTGACATTTCTGTCTCTACAAAAGGGATGTTATCACTCTAGAAACCATAATTGTTAAGTACATGAGCCAGGAAATTCCTTCCTTTAATGGTGCTGGAGACCTGACTATAACATGGGACTTTGTGGCTTCATTTGCTGTGTTTCCCTTGATGCCACCTCACTCACTTCACAGCCTTTCTTCAGAGAAGTAATGACACAATAATTATGTTCAGTTAACTAAGTAGCTATTGCATTTCCATTCTACTTTGCAGAAATTTTACCAAGGAGACTATAATGATGTTTTGGATAGTCTCAAAATCATCAGGTACATGTTTAAGTATAACAGTTGCATTTACTCTTAAACTGTGCATTTAATGTCCGTTAAATTTGAATTTAAATCTGAAGTGGAAAACCCTACTTCACTGAAAATTGTTGAGTTGTCTCTGAATAAATCATATTACCTTAAAAATAAGCCTATGAGTGATTTTAGTCTTAAAATTTTGAGTTTTTCTTGCATCACTGATGATAAAATATTATATTGATATATTTGAGGTGGGTACATATTAAGTCTAGTATAGTCACAGGATACAAATGTACATTGATTTTTTAAAATTTCTTTATTTTTTTAAATTGAAGGATAATTGCTTTACAGAATTGTGTTGTCTTCTGTCAAACATCAACATGAATCAGCCATAGGTATATACATGCCCCATTTCTTGAACTTCCCTCCCATCTCTCTCCCCCATCCCACCCGTCTAGGTTGATACAGAGCCCATGTTTGAGTTACCTGAGTCATACAGAAAATTCCCATTAGCTATATATTTTATATATGGTAATGTAAGTTTCCATGGTACTCTTCATATATCTCATCCTCTCTCCGCCCCACCCCGAGTAATGGATATTAATATCCTGAATTAATATAACAAATATTGAGGCATTTAGCAAATGCCTCATGCATTGCTCACTTTCTATTTATAGCATCATTATGGCTATGTCAACTATTAGTGATGTACTTATTCAAAAGAAGTCCATGGATCCATGGGAAAATTTATTGATTTTATCCTATTCAGCTTTCTCAAAAATATCAGCATTTGTATTCCATTTATGATTTCTGGAGATACATTTTATTCTTGAATTTGTTTTGAGTCACTTATTTTTTTTTTCCCATGGACAGAGTAGCCTGATTGCCTACAGTCCATCAGTTCAGTTCAGTTCAGTTGCTCAGTCGTGTTCAACTCTTTGCAGCCCCATGAGTCACAGCACACCAGGCCTCCCTGTCCATCACGATCTCCAGGAGTTCACTCAGACTCATGTCCATCAAGTCAGTGATGCCATCCAGCCATCTCATTCTCTGTCATCCCCTTCTCCTCCTGCCCCCAATCCCTCCCAGCATCAGAGTCTTTTCCAATGAGTCAACTCTTCACATGAGGTGGCCCAAGTACTGGAGTTTCAGCTTTAGCATCATTCCCTCCAAAGAAATCCCAGGGCTGATCTCCTTCAGAATGGACTGGTTGGATCTCCTTGCAGTCCAAGAGACTCTCAGGAGTCTTCTCCAACACCACAGTCCAAACGCATCAATTCTTTGGCTCTCAGCCTTCTTCACAGTCCAACTCTCACATCCATACATGACCACAGGAAAAACCATAGCCTTGACTAGATGGACCTTAGTCAGCAGAGTAATGTCTCTGCTTTTGAATATACTATCTAGGTTGGTCATAACTTTTCTTCCAAGGAGTAAGCGTCTCTTAATTTCATGGCTGCAGTCACCATCTGCAGTGATTTGGGAGCCCAAAAAAATAAAGTCTGACACTGTTTCTGCTGTTTCTCCATCTATTTCCCACGAAGTGATGGGACCAGATGCCATGATCTTCATTTTCTGAATGTTGAGCTTTAAGCCAACTTTTTCACTCTCCTCTTTCACTTTCATCAAGAGGCTAAATAGTTCCTCTTCACTTTCTGCCATAAGGGTGGTGTCATCTGCATATCTGAGGTTATTGATATTTCTCCCGGCAATCTTGATTCCAGCTTGTGTTTCTTCCAGTCCAGCGTTTCTCATGATGTACTCTTCAAATAAGCAGGGTGACAATATACAGCCTTGATGTACTTCTTTTCCTATTTGGAACCAGTCTGTTGTTCCATGTCCAGTTCTAACTGTTGCTTCCTGACCTGCAAACAGATTTCTCAAGAGATAGGTCAGGTGGTCTGGCATTCCCATCTCTTTCAGAATTTTCCACAGTTTGTTGTGATCCACACAGTCAAAGGCTTTGGCATAGTCAATCAAGCAGAAATAGATGTTTTTCTGAAACTCTCTTGCTTTTTCCATGATCCAGCGAATGTTGGCAATTTGATCCCTGGTTCCTCTGCCTTTTCTAAAACCAGCTTTAACATCAGGGAGTTCATGGTTCACGTATTGCTGAAGCCTGGCTTGGAGAATTTTGAGCATTACTTTATTAGCACGTGAGATGAGTTCAGTTATGTGGTAGTTTGAGCATTCTTTGGCATTGCCTTTCTTTGGAATTGGAATGAAAACTGACCTTTTCCAGTCCTGTGGCCACTGCTGAGTTTTCCAAACTTGCTGGCATATTGAGTGCAGCACTTTCACAGCATCATCTTTCAGGATTTGAAACAGCTCAACTGGAATTCCATCACCTCCACTAGCTTTGTTTGTAGTGATGCTTTCTAAGGCCCACTTGAGTCAGATGTGACTTATCAACTTCTGCTTTCATTTTTACTTTTTCATTTATTCTCTTAGTTTTATGTGGTGATATATGTGAACAATACCATAAGATCTCCTTCTTGATGTCTTCCTCTCAAATCATAAAAATCTAAATAAATTCAAGATGATTCTACGCCTGGGAATAAATCCTCAAAAGTATAATGAAATATTCTATATTTTGATTCCTTAGTCTTTTTAGTAATTTCTCTAGAGGAGCCCAAAAGGCAGTTAATTTCTACCACAGTAGACATGCATCATCTAATGTAATTCTCATACAATTTCTGGAGACACTGATCTTCATGACTCTACAGATGTAAAGGAAACAATTGGCACAAATCTGGACTGGTGGCTCAGAGGTTAAAGCATCTGCCTCCAATGTTGGGAGACCTGGGTTCGATTCCTGGCTCGAGAAGATCCCCTGGAGAAGGAAATGGTAACCCACTCCAGTATTCTTGCCTGGAGAATCCCATGGACGGAGAGTAGCCTGGTAGGCTACAGTCCACGGGGTTGCAAAGAGTTGGTCACGATTGAGCGACTTCACTTTCTTTCTTTCTTTTGACTCTTATAATTCTAATTATAAAAGAACTTTACCTCAAATAATGTTTCACAATCACAAAATTTCTTATCTTTCTTAAATTGGTGCATCATTCATAAATATTGTTAAAGTGCTTTGTAAATTTACCTTCTTGTGGAACTACATTATTTTATCATCAGAAACAATGAAAAAAGTCATACCTGCCTTCCTGACAAAAATTTAAAGCAGTTCCTCTTTTAAGTGGTCTTAGTATTTTGGCTAAAATATTTTTTCCCAAATACAGTCATAGTAAAAATCTTCATTATTTATAATATAAAATTTGTAATTTTTAATGTTAAATTTACATTTTAGAATATAGGCTGTATAAGAATAAATAATATGTACAGTATTATGCCAAAGTCTTCAATTTGGCTTCAAGACTCTAAGGAGGTCCAGCATCTTGATTTCTTCATTTTTTATATGAATAATAAAAGAGATGTTGCCAATATTTCCTTCAGTTTTACATCTCGAGAATTTTGTATTTCATCATCTTCTAAGTATTGCTTCTCTAAAAGTATATTACTTAATAGTGTTTCCCCAATTATGAAATTGAAAGATGAACTTTTATAAAATGGAATCATTCATAGTCAGTTGTCCTAAGTTATGGTTTAAGAAGACAAAAAGTGGTTTTAAGAAATGACAAGAATTACATTTCATAGTTTTATTAACTAGTAATCATTACTATTTAGAGATAGTTTGAAAATTGATTCATGTAACAAAGGAGTGGAATAAACTCTGTCATAGCATATGAAGAAAGAATCCATGAAGGGTGTTCCCAGGAGGACCTCAGAAATAACCCAGTTGCTCTGTAATCTTCCAGATAAAGTGTGATGAGCAATCAGAGCCAATTTATCAGCTTCTCCAAAAAGTCATTTTGTATTCTTACTCACATCATCACCCTAATCCTGTAGAAGCACCTAGTTTTGCTCTTACACAAATTTCTAGTGCTCTGTATTTAAGTCCTGTATTTTTATTCCTGCAATCATTTCAAGATGTGGGTATATGTGATGCCACTCGTAGAGGGCTTGAGGGTTTCATAAATGAAACATATTTTCTACTAATAGAATTCATCTTAAAGTTGGTAGGTGCACAAGAGGATTTATACTTTGGATACCTTACTTATATATATATATATATATATATATCCTGGACAAATATTAGTGAAAGAATATTATCAGAAAACCTAAATGTATGTAATAAAGCCTATAAATGTAATACCATTTTTGTTTTGTTTGTACAAATGAATCAGCCATTAACACATATAATAGATACATTTTTTTAAAATTATTTCACATGAAGGAGACTTCTAAATAGGAAAAGTGATATAGATTGAAATGACTCAACATTGAGAAATGCATATATGTTAGTGTGCTAATTAATCTATGTCTGAGGTCTGGGAGAGAGACAATCATGTACACCCATGGTGGATTCATGTCAATGTATGGCAAAACCAATACAGAATTAAAGTAAAATAAAAAAATTGAAAAAAAAAGAAACATATGAATATATAAATGGAAGCTTTTTATCTTACCATAGACATATTGTCACCAATGAGTAGTAGCTTTCTATTTTCAGAATTTGTGGATTTTCAGAAAAGAAAAAAGCTAGAATGTTGCAGGTGGGCAGAGGATTTAAATTCTCATCCTGGCTCTTACAAACTGTGTGACATTGGGAAGGTAACTCAAATCTCTCTGAACCATGACCTCCTCATCTGCTCATATAATGATGCATAGAATATATTAAAATGGATTAACTGTGATAAATGGAAACACACACACAGTAACCTGTCAATAATGGGTACTTATTCAATTTCACTATGTATAGTTTCTAAACCCAACACTAGTATGTGTATATGTACCAACTTTCTGATGCTTTTAGACATTAAAAAATGATTTCAACAAATATGATCTATAAAACCTTCATATTTAATGGAAAAACCAGCCTGTGTATTAAAAGCTAAACATGAATATAAATATTTAATTGTCATCACCAGGAGTCTTTTTGAGTATCTCAATTCAGTTTTAAATTAGAGAATTTACCTAAGTGACAACTTTGGGAACATAGTGTTGATCTGATTAAATTCTGCTTGCATAAGATTAAACTTGACATTAGCTGTTTTCACCTTTCTTTCCACTGTTCTTTTGACAGAACTGTTCCCAAAGTGCCACTGATGTTCTCTACTTTGTTTCTGGTCCAGAGATCTGAGAGAAATATTCAACTGGTTTTGAAATATAACTGTATGGTATTTTTAAAATGAAAGCTTTGGTTTTGTGAAAATAAGGAATTAAATGTTAAATTACATCTATTTTTGATACGATAAATCCCTGCTAAAATAATTAAAAAGGGAATTAAATTTCTGTTTTATAGCTCTTAAGTAGTTAGAAGATTATTGAATACAGTATTTACATTGTACATTCTCTTTAAAAATTAATATGTCCTGAACTTTGTAAGACAATTATCAGTCATTATTTCAAATGTCCTCAAATAAGAACTTATTTTAAATTTTAGATGTTGAAGTATCCAAATGTATTTCAGTTATTTTATATTTTCAATAAGAACTATTTTTAATAAGAAGCCATTATAATTCAATAATTTCCATTTATTCATATGAATTGTTATAGCTAATCTGTTAATTTAGAAAGAAAATATTCATTCTTTATTAGAAAAAAGTCGTATATGCTCATGCATGAAAGTAATTCTTAGATGACTCTCTGTGTTTTATTAATATTAGCACATTAATGATGCTCAATGATTAGTTTAAATCTTAAAACATTATTTATATTTAATTCTTATTTCTTATAGTACAACAGTTAAGCAATATAAATGATATATATCCTATATAATAACTAATATATATGATGTGTATTAGAAATGTACATATGAGTAATTACAATTATATCTAATCCATAAAAGCTATAGTATATTTCATATATATCTTAGATATATACATTAGATAAATGGATATAGCACATTTGTATATATTTTGTGCATAGACATTAAAAAATTAAGTCATTTTTACTTCCTATCCACAATATTACCTTTATCTTGATTATGGCTAATCATAACCAGACATCCTGGAATGTGAAGTCAAGTGGGCCTTAGAAAGCATCACTACGAACAAAGCTAGTGGAAGTAAGGGAATACCAGTTGAGCTATTTCAAATCCTGAAAGATGATGCTGTGAAAGTGCTGCCCTCAATATGCCAGCAAACTTGGAAAACTCAGCAGCGGCCACAGGACTGGAAAAGTTCAGTTTTCAATCCAATCCCAAAGAAAGGCAATGCCAAAGAATGCTCAAACTATTGTACAATTGCACTCATCTCACACGCTAGTAACTGCTAAGTCGCTTCAGTCGTGTCGAACTCTGCACAACCCCATAGATGGCAGCCCAAGAGGCTCCCCCGTCCCTGGGATTCTCCAGGCAAGAATACTGGAGTGGGTTGCCATTTCCTTCTCCAATGCATGAAAGTGAAAAGTGAAGTCGCTCAGTCGTGTCTGACTGTTAGCGACCCCATGGACTGCAGCACACCAGGCTCCTCCATCCATGGGATGTTCCAGGCAAGAGTGCTGGAGTGGGGTGCCATTGCCTTCTCACACACGCTAGTAAAGTAATGCTCAAAATTCTCCAAGCTAGGCTTCAACAATATGAGAACCATGAACTCCCTGATGTTCAAGCTGGTTTTAGAAAAGGTGGAGGAACCAGAGATCAAATTGCCAACATCTGCTAGATCATTGAAAAAGCAAGAGAGTTCCAGAAACATCTATTTCTGCTTTATTGACTATGTCAAAGCCTTTGAATGTGTGGATGACAATAAACTGTGGAAGCTTCTTCAAGAGATGGGAATATCAGACCACCTGACCTGCCTTTTGAGACACCTATATGCAGGTCAGGAAACAACAGTTAGAACTGGACATGGAACAACACACTGTTCCAAATAGGAAAAGGAGTATATAAAGGCTGGATATTGTCACCCTGCTTATTTAATTTATATGCAGAGTACATCATGAGAAATGCTGGACTGGAAGAAGTACAAGCTGGAATCAAGATTGCCAGGAGAAATATCAATAACCTCAGATACGCAGATGACACCACCCTTATTAGCAGAAAGTGAAGAGGAACTAAAAAGCCTCTTGATGAGAGTGAAAGAGGAGAGTGAAAAAGTTGGCTTAAAGCTCAACATTCAGAAAATGAAGATCGTGGCATCTGGTCCCATCACTTCATGGGAAATAGATGGGGAAACAGGGGAAACAGTGTCAGACTTTATTTTCGGGGGCTCCAAAATCACTGCAGATGGTGACTGCAGCCATGAAATTTAAAGACGCTTACTCCTTGGAAGGAAAGTTATGACCAACCTAGATAGCATATTAAAAAGCAGAGACATTACTTTGCCAACAAAGGTCCATCTAGTCAAGGCTATGGTTTTTCTAGTAGTCATGTATGGATGTGAGAGTTGGACTGTGAAGAAAGCTGAGCGCCGAAGAATTGATGGTTTTGAACTGTGGTGTTGGAGAAGACTCTTGAGAGTCCCTTGGACTGCAAGGAGGTCCAACCCGTCCTTTCTAAAGGAGATAAGTCCTGGGATTTCTTTGGAAGGAATGATGCTACAGCTGAAACTCCAGTACTTTGGACACCTCATGTGAAGAGTTGAGTCATTGGAAAAGACTCTGATGCTGGGAGAGACTGGGGGCAGGAGGAGAAGGGGACGACAGAGGATGAGATGGCTGGATGCATCACCAACTCGATGGACATGAGTTTGATTGAACTCCGGGAGTTGGTGATGGACAGGGAGGCCTGGAGTGCTGCGATTCATGGGGTCGCAAAGAGTCAGACCCAACTGAGCGACTGAACTGAAGTGAAGTGATAACATATTACATTTAAGTATATATTTTATATTATGTAATTATTATTTTCCTGGATTTTACAATTTCCAGATTTATTGTGATTAATATATTTATTAACACTTGGTTTATATTGGGTCACTGTATGTAAATTTTTCATGCATAATTCTGTCTTATATATGGTGTCACAGTCTTGGTGGTATATGTTGATAACATATGTTTTAACACTGTGCCTGTTTTAACACTGTATTTCTTTATTGAAACACAACTGTTTACTTTTAGGTATATTTAGCCAAATAATAATTGTAGTGATTAATGCCAAAAATTGAATTTCATTATGCAAATACAGAAAAAAATTAGCCAAACGCTATTAACATGGTCATTTCTGTGAGGAATGATGATTATACAGTTTTATCAAATTTATATTTACAGAGACTGTGAAAAATTAAACATACTTTAAATATTTTTGTATTAATTGATCTCTTTGAATACAACTGTATTATCTCTGAGATCATTCAATTGACCTTTTGAAAATGAAGCAGGTGGATTAAAGAAACCATAATTTCGTGTGCAATGTGAGACACTAGAGCCTTTTCCTAGATTGAAGACAGAGTAACATCAGATGGATAAGACATTTTTTTGATTGAGAGATAAAACAGTAATCAGAGGCACATTTGAAAAACTTATTTTTCTTATCTCTGTTGCACATAATGGCCTAATGATATCTAATGATATAATCAATTAGAGTCATGACAAATTTTATACTTTGGTATGAAATGATCTTGGAAAAGGAGATGCATTCTCTATTATTTTCAAAATATATAAGAAGAATGGCAGAATGAGTGAGTCATCACATTAATTAGAATTGCCATGCCATGGGTGCATGCATGCTCAGCCGTATCCAGCTCTTTGTGACCCCATGCACTGTGGCCCATCCTCTGTTCATGGGACTTTTCAGCAAAAAATACTGTAGTGGGTTGTCATTTTCTCTTCCAGGGGATCTTCCTGACACAGGGATCTAACCTAAGTCTCTTGCATTTCCTGCATTGGCAGGTGAATTCTTTACCACCGAGCCACCTGGGAAGCCTGATTAGGATGATAAATAAATAAAAGGTGTATTTTAAAATTTTGTGTATACATAAGAAGTCAAGAGACAAATGCTGAAACTTTATTGCAATAGAGATGAAAAATTTTGGGTATTTATACTATAAAGAGCACTTAAATAGTGACAAGAAAGAAAGAGCTAAATCTAATAGAGAATATGACAAGATGTTAAGAGAACTTTTAATGTAAATCAAAATCAAATAGTCAACACAAACTTGGAACCATAGCCTAACTTATTGACTATAGAGATAAGAATTAGAGCAACCATGACATATTACTTGATATTAACAAAAATCACATATCATAATATACTCTATATAATATATATTTTTGGAAGGAGTGAGGGGAAAAATGTTATTATACATTGCCACGTGAACCGTGTAGAGTTAATAGCTGTTTTAGAAACCAATGTGAAAAATATATTAATATTAAAAATACAGCTCATTAATCTCATCCTAGAGGATGTAATACATAGCATGTTTTTAAATCAGGATACATATATAGGAGAATTAATTGAATTTTTTTTCATAAAGTCAAAAAGCATAATTAATATGGGGAAAGTTACATTAAAGTATGCCACTTCTTTTTCTCGGACTATTATGTAGTCCTTAAGCAGACTGACCTATTACTAGTCATTATTATTAAAAGGATACTTGGGAGTATTTCCATAATGTATTGCTAGATGAGAAAATCAGGCTTTAGAAAAGCATGTCTACATCTTGGTTTTGGAAAACTTGAGGGAATGTCTAAGAAATGGGCCTTTCCTTTTACTTCTGAATACAGCAATAATGAACACACTGGATGGTATTGAGAACACAGCAAAGCCTGCAGTATTTTTCCATTCTTGATATATGAAAGGCAGAGGATAAAAGACAAAGTTGGTTTGGATTTATTTGTTTGTGTTGCACACTCTCCTTTAAAAAAATATATGATGCATCCTCCTGTAAGTTATACTAGTTTTCAGAAATAACATTGGCTGCTTTTGCTTTGAGTCTTAATATATTCCTGGAGTGGCTAATAGGGGAATTATTGTGGTCACAAATCCTATTTAAATCTGAATATTTATGTAATGTGAAATGAAATTAACCTGGAAGCTTTTTATTTAGATTTTTCAGTCTATGCATTTAAGTATTTCAGTTTAGGTCATTTATGTGTTCTAACTTAGTCTCTGGAAAAACACTGTGTCAACAAAAACCACTTGTATTATTTTTTATGACTAGAAAATAGTCACTAACTAGTTGTTAGACCATTATTATTAAGCTGACTTGTCAATTGACTTTAGCAACTGATCAATATATTTTTAACTGAGGGAAATAATATAACTAGTTTAGACTGAAAGTAATAGAGGGAAAAAGACAGTATTAAATGACACCAAAGCTACAGTGAAGTGTGTAGATAGAATGGAATTTCCTACGCCTGGTGTTAACACTGTTGAAACTGATTCAATATGGGATGTATTAAAAACAAGCACTGATTGTAACAATTTAATGGATAACATCATCTATTAATCTTTCTATGATTATATATTCCCAAATAATTGATCACGTGTCTCTAAATCAAAAACATAGTGGAATTAATAGTTTTGAACTCCACTTGTGTATTTGATATTTTATAAGTATTACTGTAATTATAAATTTGTAATTCTTCTAGTTTCTTATATGAATACATTTTAAAATATATAATACCTTAAATAATACAATGTGAGGTATTTATTTTTATTGTGAATAGAAACATAGCTATGACTATTTTTGGCAAAAGATAAACCTAAATAGATGCTATATATATTGTAGAAAATATATTATTTTACTTGAAATTAGGATTTATTTTCTCATTTTAAAAAATGATGAGCATAAAACATCATGAACATACAGTTGTAAAAGAGGCAGATATTCATTTTATTATTAAAATATATTTTAAACTGTTACTATCTAAGAAAATGGATTGTTACCTGTAACATAGCAGCCTGTGAAAAAGAATGGAATATTTTTCTAGTATAATTTATTTTTAAACACAATCTTTTTCAAACTTCAATTACTGATCTCAAATCTGTATCAACTGTAGTCAAACTTTATTAATTCATAGGTTAAATCAAAAAGTTCCAGGCCAAGAAATCAACATGCAAGTGACATGGCTTTAGGCTTCGTGTCCATTAAGTGTGTATGATCTTGAATTGCTAAATCTCTAGTGTAACAAATCAGCACCATTCTTTGAACCGCACAACTGACAAAAATCACATTTCCAACTGTGTTTGGTAATATGAATTTGTTTTTAGAAATCTTATTTCTTACTAGTATTGCAAAGTTGATCGTCGCCGCTAGGAATCTTACTAATAATCTTTAAACTAATTAGACTGCTTCCCCAGTGGCTCAGCAGTAACAATGCAGGAACTGCAGTAGAGATGAGTTCGATCCCTGGGTCAGGAAGTTCCCCTGGAATGGGGCATGGCAACCCGCTCCAGTATTCTTGCCTGGAGAATCCAGTGGACAGAGGAACCTGGTAGGCTATAGTCCATAGGGTCGCTAAGAGTCAGACACAATTAAAGTGACTAAGCACATCCATTGTTCCATGTTGAATTTAATAGTAAGATACTCTTTAATTTACTAGTAAGATTCTAGCATAAAAAATGTTATTAGAATATAACTTCAGAAGTCATGTAAACTTCTCATGGTGCTAGCCTCAGTGAGGAAACTCAATGAATATCTGTTATTTATTTGAAATATATGATAATCAATTTTAGTATAACAGAAAATTATTGTATGACATAATATGAGGTCTTAGACTTCTGTACAGCTTTTTTTTTTTTTTTTGAACTGGGATATTTTTGAGCCTCTATGTGTCTAATTTTGTCTGTTTCTCTAAAAAAAAATCTGATTACTCAGTAGTTAAAAAGCATTTGAAAGAATTATTATAAAAATGCATTATTTTAGAATTACTTTTGAGTATATATTGAGTTTCATTTACAATTGTATCTTATTTTTTTTCTCAGTGGTTGTCAAGTAATATTTCCAATTCAATGGTTCTGTGTAATATACTTATAAAGAAAATCAAAGAAAGAAATAACCATAGTACTGAAAAAGTATTAGTTTCACTTTCATTTTTCATCGAAGTACCACATTCTATGACTGAAAAACAATTGGAGAAGTTACCCTTTCTTTATAAAGATTTTGTGTTTAAAACACACTTAAAGAATACACATAAAGAATCATTAAAAATACTCATTTTACTCCTATTTATTGATATTACCCAGACATTTAAATCTTATCCACTTTCTCTCTCTTAAAACATTAAACAAATATTAAGGTATTTATTCTAGCTTGAAGGTTCACTTTGGTGAAATAAAAGCCATTCTGTATAAATGTTGTTTTGTGAAACTGATTTAGTATCTAAATATGGAAATATGCTTAAGAGTTTTTTTGGATAGAGATAATTATTGGAGTTGATCTCTTTTTCATGTAGATAAAAATGGCTTTTAGTGTATGTAGACATGTACAATAAAATGCATGTCAGTAGATAAGAAAGGCAGCATGTGTGAAAGAGAGCATAGATGCTAATAAGAGAGATGAATAAAACAGATCACAGAAAAATGACAGGGAAGGGCACATCAAAATAAAGTAGTTAGATTTTCAACACATGCAGGATGAAAAATTTATAAATATATCCCATTAAAAGCATAGATATCATCTTGCAATTTTGTTATAATGAGAATTTCCATATGCCTATTATAAAATCATGTTTTATTATGTTTTAATATATGTCACAATATCAGCAATGTAATATAAGATATAAGATTTAATTTTAGATATTCATTCTCCAATCAAATGCTAAACCTCACTTTGTCATTTCCTACAGAAACACATAAGTAACTAGGTATTTGGCTGCATAGACACATTACCCACATTTTTTTTCCTACAAACCAATATATGATCAGAAGATATGATACTAAAAAATCTAATGTAGGTATACTACTGCAGATAATACAATGGCAGTTTAGAATAACCATAGAACATTAGACTGGCAATCTGGAAATTTGTGCTCTGATATGAGCAAGGATGGTAACTATGTGACCTTGTAGAATATTTGTGCCATGGACACATATTTCCATTCAACAAAATGACTTATTTATTTCTGTTTTTGAAATCCATAAAAACTCTCACTCCTTCCACCTCTAGCATACAATACATTTTTAAAAGTTAAATTGTAATTAACATACAAAATGGAGGTCAGTTATTTCTATTATCAAATTTCTATTTTAATGATGACTAAGGAACATAAAAATATTCAATGACTTAGATGCAATTAATCATACAAAGATTAGAGTGATTTGAACTAATTTTTGACAGTTATTACTGGTCTTAATCAGTCAAGGGAAAAAAGTTCTCAGCATTTTATTTCTGCCTAATCATGGGTGTGTAGGTACATTTAAAGTCAATAGACTTTATAACTCTTAAAATTAGTGATAGAAAAGTGAATTCAAGCATGAAGAAAGCAAGAGATTGAGAAAATACCCTTCAATCCTCTATAAATTATCTTGAGAACACTATACTATGGCTATATTAAGAGTTTGTGATTTATTTGCTTTATCTAGCTTGAACATTTAACATTTTAATGTTATCTTTGAAAGTAAGCTTTATTATACTTATTATATATAAGATGCCACTATTTAACTCTATGGAAAATCATGTTTCAGATGGTTCCATATAAGTCACCTAAATTACAATATCTCATTTTCTTTATAATAAACATAAATAATTCATTGAAATATCTTCATAACAATACAGAATACAAAGAGGGAATGCCAATATTTAGAAGACTTTGAGTAGGAAAATTATGATGTTTTCCTCGTTCTTCACCACCTCCCTCCCCCTTTTCTTCCTTCCTTCCCATCTCTATGCTTTCCTACAAAAAAAAAAAAAAAAAGAGAGAGAGAAAATGAGGCAGGCAAATTTTATTAAACCTGTTATTAAATTTTCCCTTTAATAACTATGTGATAGACATAAATGGAATATTTCAAGCATCTTTAGATTTTCTAAGGGAGAATTTAAATAGAAAGCACATGTATAATTCAACCTTTCATGCTGTGAAGGCAAAGTTGTTTAAAATTGCCAGATAATTCCTTACTGACTAGAGAAATGGAAGTGATGTGTGAATTCAGATAAATGCAGAAGATTTATATAGTGTGAGGAATTTATTATTTAAAATTTCTGTAACGCTGTTTTATTATCTAAGTACACATCTGTTGCTGTTTTTGTTCAGTCACCAAGTCATGCCCTACTCTTTGTTGACCCCATGAACTGCAGCATGCCAGGCTTGCCTGTCCCTCACCATCTCCCAGAGTTTGTCCAAGTTCGTGTCCATTGAATTGGTGATACCAAGCAACCATCTTGTCCTCTGTCATTCTCTTCTCCTCCTGTCTTCAATCTTTCCCAGCCTCAGGGTCTTTTGCAAGGAACCGGGCATCACATGGTCAAAGTATTGGAGCTTCAGCTTCAGCATCTGTCCTTCCAATGAGTATTCATACACAGTCACCAATTGCAAATAAAAGAAAAGGTTACTGTTGGAACACCACTATTACCATGATTATAGATCTATACATTCACACACACATACAAATATACTCATAATACATAATTTAGTTGTAATATCTTCTTAGACTCCTCTTGCTGTAATAGTTTCTTAGACTTTCAAGTTTCTGATGACTTTTAACAGTTTTGATGAGTGCTGTAAATGTCAATTGACCGTGATTTCACTGATGTTTTCCTCCTAATTGTATGCTGTGGTTCTCTTTATGGAAGACAGGAAACTTACAGAGAAAAAGTGTCATTATATAATACAACATGTCAGCATGACATTATCATATAATATTGACATGACATAACTGTGCATATTAAACTTGATCACTTGATTGAGGTGGAACTTGTCAGGAATCTCCACTGTAAAGTCACTCTTTCATTTCCCTTTCCATACGGTACTCGTTGGAAGTAAGTTATGGTTGCAGCTCCAACCCGACCCTACCTATCTAAGTCACCACAGATCAGGCTGAGCTCTCTGTGCTATATAGCAGTCTCCCACTGTTATTAAGTCATTTCTTTATATCTGTATGTATTCATGAGTGTTTATTTTTTACTGTGGGTTATAATCCAATGTGGACTTCCCTGGTGGCTCAGCATTAAAGAATCTGCCTGCAATGTAGGAGCCACAGGAGATGTGAATATGACCCCTGGGTCAGGAAGATCCCCCTGGAGGAGGGCATGGCAACCCACTCCGGTATTCATGCCTGGAGAATCCCATGGACAGGCAGTACATACAGTCACAAAGAGTCAGACACAACTGAAGCAGTTTAGCATGCACACACGCATGCATGATCCAAAGTAAAATTATTTTTGTTGACCCAGTGGTTTCAGTTGTGTTCAGTTGTTCAGTCACTAAGTCATGCCCCACTCTTTGTGACCCCATGAACTGCAGCATGCCAGGCTTCCCTGTCTTCACTATCTCCAGGAGTTTGCTCAAACTCATGTCCATTGAACCGGTGATGCCATGCAACCATCTCTCATCCTCTGTTTTCCTTTTTCTTCCTGCTTTCAATCTTTCCAAGCATCAGAGTCTTTTCCAATGAGTCAGTTTTTCTCATCAGGTGGCAAAAATATTGGAGCCTCAGATTCAGCATCAACTATTCAGGGTTGGTTTCCTTTAGGATGGACTGGTTTCATCTCCTTGCAGTCCAAGGGACTCTCAAGAGTCTTCTCCATCACCACAGTTCAAAAGCATCAATTCTTCAGTGCTCAACTTTCTTTATATTCCAACTCTCACATCCATACATGACTACTGGAAAAAACATAGCTTTGACTAGATGTACCTTTGTTGGCAAAGTAATGTCTCTGCTTTTTAATATGCTGTCTAGGTTTGTCATAGCTTTCCTTCCAAGAAGCAAGTGTCTTTTAATTTTGTGGCTGCAGTCACCATTCACAATGACTTTGGAGCCCAAGACAATAAAATCCGTCACTACTTACACGTGAATTACCATGATATTGAAAGGTTTGCCTTGGAAATGAATGAACTCATTCTTTCTTGGGATTACATCCAAGTACTGCATTTCAGACTCTTTTGTTGTCCATGAGTGGCTCCATTTCTTCTAAGGGATTATTGCCCACAATAGTATATATAGTGGTAATCTTAATTAAATTTGCCCATTCTCATCCATTTTATTTATTTTTTCTTTTTTTTATTTTTTTAATTTATTTTTTATTTTACTTTACAATTCTATATTGGTTTTGCCATACATTGACATGAATCCACCACGGGTGTACATGCGTTCCCAAACATGAACCCCCCTCCCACCCCCCTCCCCACAACATCTCTCTGGGTCATCCCCATGTACCAGCCCCAAGCGTGCCGTATCCTGCATTGGACATAGACTGGCAATTCGATTCTTACATGATATTATACATGTTTCAATGCCATTCTCCCAAATCATCTCACCCTCTCCCTCTCCCTCTGAGTCCAAAAGTCCGCTATACACATCTGTGTCTTTTTTGCTGTCCTGCATACAGGGTCATCATTGCCATCTTTCTAAATTCCATATATATACTGTAGTATACTGTATTGGTGTTTTTCTTTCTGGCTCACTTCACTCTGTATAATCGGCTCCAGTTTCATCCATCTCATCAGAACTGATTCAAATGTATTCTTTTTAATGGCTGAGTAATACTCCATTGTGTATATGTACCACAGCTTTCTTATCCATTCATCTGCTGATGGACATCTAGGTTGTTTCCATGTCTTGGCTATTATAAACAGTGCTGCGATGAACATTGGGGTATATATGTCTCTTTCTATTCTGGTTTCCTCAGTGTGTATGCCCAGCAGTGGGATTGCTGGGTCATAAGGCAGTTCTATTTGCAATTTTTTAAGGAATCTCCACACTGTTCTCCATAGTGGCTGTACTAGTTTGCATTCCCACCAACAGTGTAGGAGGGTTCCCTTCTCTCCACACCCTCTCCAGCATTTATTGCTTGCAGATTTTTGAATCGCAGACATTCGGACTGGTGTGAAGTGGTACCTCATTGTGGTTTTGATTTGCATTTCTCTGATAATGAGTGATGTTGAGCATCTTTTCATGTGTTTGTTAGCCATCTGTATGTCTTCTTTGGAGAAATGTCTATTTAGTTCTTTGGCCCATTTTTTGATTGGGTCGTTTATTTTTCTGGAATTGAGCTGCAGGAGTTGCTTGTATGTTTTTGAGATTAGTTGTTTGTCAGTTGCTTCATTTGCTATGATTTTCTCCATTCTCATCCATTTTAGTTCAGTGATTCCTAAGATGTTGATGTTCACTCATGCTGTTGCCTGTTTGACCACCTCCAATTTACCTTGATTCATGGACCTAACATTCCAGGTTCCTATGCAATATTGTTTTTTATAGCAACAGACTTTACTTTTACCACCAGACACATCTATAACTAAGCATCATGTCCACATTGGCCCAGCTGCTTTCTTCTCTCTGGAGTTATTAGTAATTGCCCTCTGCTCTTCCCCAGTAGCATATTGGACACCTTTCAACCTGGGGGGCTCATCTTATTCCATATTTTATTGCCTTTTCATACTGTTTATGGGGTTTTCAGGCAAAAATACTAGAGTAAGATGCCATTTCCTCCTCTAGTGGACCACGTTTTGTCAGAACTCTCCATTATGACCTGTCTTAGGTCACCCTGCATGACATGGCTCATAACTTCATTGAGTGATGCAAGCCCCTTCACCACAACAAGACTGTGATCCATGAAAGGGAAAATGTTTTTTTTTTTTTTCTTTTAAGTCTTTGTGCATGCTACATGACTTCAGTTGTGTTCGACTCTTTGTGACCTCATGGACTGTAGCCCGCCAGGCTCTTCTGTCCATGTGAGTTTCTAGGCAAGAATACTGGAGTGAGCTGCCATGCCTTTCTCCAGGAGATCTTCCTGATCCAGGTATCAAACCCATGTCTCTAATGTCTCCTGCTTTGGCAGGAGGGTTCTTTACCAGTAGCTCCAAATGGGAAACCCCAATAAAAATTATATAATAAAATAAATGAGCAGTAGCTACATGCAAAAACACATGGATCTTATAAGCATGTAATTCTATGAGAAGGGCATTTGCAAAGTGACACATGCATTGAGATTTTATATAATATTCAACAAGTAACAATCAGTTGTATTGTTTAAGGATGTGTACATGTGTTAAAACTATTTAAAGCATCAGGATATTTTTTAACATGTGGGAGAGAGTTGACACTTTGTGTTAAGGAAACTAAAGACTACAAGCTGCTGTGATACTACCTTTGTTTTATTTCTTGACCTGGGAGTTTGTTTTAAAACTTGATCTGAGCGATTTAGGGCCACTGAATGCTTTTAATCTAAAGGGAGACAGACATTCATATTAAACTTGTGTTTTTATTTACTCTGAGTACAGGATAGTTTTAGAAACAAGTATGAGTGAAGGCAAGAAGACATATTAGGATCCTTTTGGAAAACTTCAGTATCTGAGAAAAGTAGTAATGTCAACTAGGGAAGAGGTATTTACACACATAATCTAAAACCAAAGAGTAAATATGTGAATGATTGAGAACAGTGATGAATCTACACTGGCATCAAGATTTCCAACTGCATTTCCCAGGACTTAGATTTTGGTTTCAGTGACCATGAGCAGGCACATGGGGAAGGTAATATAAGGTTTTCAATTTATTTTGCCCAAATCCATCAGAGAAACCACTGTCTGTGGCAGCTATAGTCTTACAAAATGTATTTTTTAAATCATAAGACTTGACAGTCAAAATTACTCTTTGATCCATTAACTGCAGAATGGATGTTGTGTTAGCAGGTATGAAAACAACATCAGTCTCATTGTACATCTCCATCAGAACTCTTGAGTGGCTAGGTGTATTGCCAACAGGCAGTATTAATTTGAAAGGAATCTTCTGGGCAGAAGGTCTCAATGGTGGACTTAAAATATTAGGAATATATATTGTAAACAGATGTGCTGTCCTCCAGGGTTTGTTGTTACATTTACAGAACACAGCCAGAGTAGGTTTAGCATAATTCTTAAGGGTTCCAGAAGTCTTATAGTGGTAAACAAATTAGCCCATAACAAGAGAGTCAACCTGTCTTTTGAAGCTTTGAAGTCAGACATTGACTTCTACTCTCTAGCTATGAAAGTCTTATATGGTTGCTTCTTCCAGTATAAGTGTTTTGTCTTCATTGAAAATCTGTTGTTTAGTATAGCCACTTTCCTTAATTTTCTTAGCTAGATTTTCTGGATAATGTGTGGCTTCATCTTGAACTTTTATATAATAAAGTTATCATTTTTTCCTTTAACTTCATGAACCAACCTCTGCTAGCCTCAAACTCTTCTCCTGCAACTTTCTTACCTCTATCAGCCTTCATAGAATTGAGGAAATCTGTATTTCTTCTTCATTTTTTTTAAAAAAGGTTTATCTTTCCCTGTTGATGCCAAGAGACAGGCACATCAGGACTGGTATGAAGGCTCTGCTCTATGGCATGTTCAGGTGTTTACTTCTAGATCTCTATCCATGATGCCAAGTTGATGGCTTTGACCTTGGTCCAAGCCACCATCCACTGTGCAGGCAGCAAGATGGAGAAACAGAAGCCAAAGACATATCAGAGCAAGTTCCCAAAACACCAACATAGTCCTTCTGTTTATATCCCACCTAGCCACACATAGCTGTAACGGAGCCTGAGGAAGTGCAGTTTTCATTCTTGTAGCCTTGTGTCCAACTAAAACTTCCATTTTTTAAGAAGGAGAAAATTAATATTGATAGTGATAAACAATCTTTTTCACAGATATACATTTGAAAATAACTCTAGAAGAATATCAAATTAATGCCAGTGGTTAGCTCTGGAGCAGAGAAGGCAATGGCACCCCACTCCAGTACTCTTGCCTGGAAAAGCCCCTGGACGGAGGAGCCTGGTAAGCTGTAGTCCATGGGGTTGCAGAAGAGTCAGACACAACTGAGCAACTTCACTTTCACTTTTTGCCGGGAGCCAGCGCAGGAGATCCCACCCATGACAAGGTCATGCGGGAGAGCCCTGACAGGCAAGGCAGAATCAGGACTCGAGGGACTCCCCGACCCCACCCATGGCAAAGGTCACGAGGAAGAGACCTGACGGGCAAAGGCAAATCAGGTCTCAAGGGGTCCCCTGGATTTGCCCGAGCATCTACCCTGAAACCGAAATCTGTCTGTTTACTGTCTGCTATACTACACTCTTCTGACATTAACAGGGGCTATCCCCGACCATCTTTGTCTGGAAAATTAACTTAGAGCTCCAGTTAATAGTCTCCTGCATATAAAAGGAGTGTCTTGGGTCAAACCTCTCTGCTGGCAGACTAGCTTATGTGACAGGATTATCCACACTCTTGCTACTATGCACCTGATTGTTCATAACTTCTCAACCATAAACAGCACAGAGAGTTTGGAGTATTTTGAAAGTTTTAGTTAGCATAGGGCTTTTCTAAAGATAAAAATCATGTTGGTGAAGGGTTTCATTGCTGAGTTAATGATTGCCGCCAGGCCTCCATATCCTCAGGCACCTGGGAGTGTATTAATCCATGTAATTGGAATGTAGAAAAAGAAGTATAATAGTTTTGATGTTAGCAGTATTGGACTTTTGAGTTAATGAATTTTCTCTTTGTTATACATCACTGTACTCCTCTTTCTTTGTTATAAATCGTTATATCCTTGCTATGTAAGAATGTAACTTTACACTATCTTTTTTTTTTTTTACTTTATTTTTTATTTTACTTTATAATTCTGTATTGGTTTTGCCATACATTGAAATGAATCCACCATGGGTGTATATGCGCTCCCAAACCTGAACCCCCCTCCCACCCCCCTCCCCACAACATCTCCCTGGGTCATCCCCACGCACCAGCCCCAAGCATGCCATATCCCACATCGGACGTAGACTGGCAATTCGATTCTTACATGATATTATACATGTTTCAATGCCATTCTCCCAAGTCATCTCACCCAAGTGTCCACCACTATCACTATCTTAAGACTAAGCAGATCTTAAGGGAAAACAAGTTTTTTGATTGATTAACCTTTATCATTAGAAATAAAGATGGGGCCATAAAATGTTAATCAGTCTCCAGACCAGAAGATATTGTAAACAAACATAAGACCCTTGTAAGAACAAAGATATGCAAAGAACACTCTGTCTTTAGATAAGGGTCAGAGCAGCTGACCTGCATGACTCTGCTTCTTACATTTATCTCTATGTACAACTTAAAGTATAAAAGCTTCCCTGAAAAATAAAGAGATGGATCATTTCCTTGAAAGACTGGTTTCCCCCGTGTCTTTCTTTGTTTCTTTCTTTATCTTCTTTTCAAGCTGACTCCCTGGGGAGTAGAGACCCTCTGAGTTCACTTTCCTGCCCGGGCTTCTAAGACCCAAGCGAGAGGGAGCCCAAGGTGGGGCACCCTCCGCTATTCAAGTGGGCACCTGTGGCCTAAGTGAACAGAGCAAGTCTCTTGCCTGAGACTTTATTGGCTTTCTGCATAAACCAACGAATATCAGCCTCTTTCTCTCCTATATTTTCCTAACTGCTATATTCCTTCTTTATCTCTTTCTATATCTCTAAATAAATCATTTGTCTAGGTCGCTGACGCCATCCCCCTGAGGATACGCTGGATCCAACCAGGGCTGGACCCCGGTAACTTTTCACTTTCATGCATTGGACAAGGACATGGCAACCCACTCCAGTATTCTTGCCTGGAGAATCCCAGGGACAGGAGAGCCTGGTAGGCTGCTGACTATGGGGTCTCAAAGAGTCGAACACGACTGAAGCAACTTAGCAGCAGCAGCAGCAGAAGCTCTGGAGAGGAGTATGTTACAATAGTGCAGTTGCAGGTAACAATAGCTGAAAAGTTTTCACTATATATCTTGTTATACATTTTGATTTGTATCAGATCTTACTCATATTTTGAATCTCTCTGATGTCCCTTCTGCAACCACCTGGAGAAGAGTCTGAGCTTTTAAAGAGTTCACATTATTAGGATAGTTGTACCCTGATCAACTGTGAAATATAGTGCAACCTGATCAAAGGAATAATATTTTGTATTCTCAGATTCCACTCACACTCAAAGAGGAGGAGATTATCTCAATTTTTAAAAATAATTTGCCAGACATATAGTTACTGGTTGGTAGTTTTGGTGTTTTCCTTCACATCAATATGGTATTCTACTTTATTACCTATTGGTCTGGATGGTTTCTGATGAGAAATTAGCTGTTAATCTTTTATATATGTATGTGTGTGTGTATACGTGTGTGTGTGTGTGTGTGGTACAATGTTATATTATTTTAAGGTATACAATATAAGTGATCAACATTTAAATATATTATGGAATAATTACCAGGATAAGTCTTATAACTACCTGTTCCCATATAAAGTTATTACAGTATTTTGGTGATATTATTTATGTTTTAGAGTACATTTCTGTGACTTATTTACTTTCATCTTACTGTGGTATCCTTGTATATGTATGATGAGTCACTTTACTCTTGCTGTTTTCCAGATCCTCTCTTTATTTCATGTCTTTCTATAATTTGACTGTCAGGATCCCTGAGTTTTTCTTCCCTAGAATTCTTTGAGCTTCTTGGATATGTATATTTATATTTTTCAACAAATTTGAGGAGTTTTCAGCTATTATTGCTTCAAATATTCTTTCTTCATACATTGGAATGCTTGATGATATTCCCTAATTCCATTCATTTTTTCATATTTCTCAATTATTTTTATTTTCCTCAGACTGAATAATCCCTATTGACCAAGTTTACCAGTTCTTCTGCCCTAATCTGCTCAGATCAGTTGTTGAGTTCCTCTACTTACATTTATTTCCCTCAAATTTTAGTTCTTGTATTTTTCAACTCCAGATTTTCTGTTTGGTTCTTTTTTATAATTTCTCTCTATTGATATTTTCTATTTGGTGAGACATAGTTTATTATTCATAATTCATAATTCATTTGGTAAGACAAGCACTCTCTTCTTTAGATGTAGTTTCCATCAGCTCTTAGATCATATTTAAAATAGCTGACTTAAAGTTTTTACAAAGTAAGTCCAACATCTGTGATTCCTCAGGGGGACAGTCAGTTTCTTTTGATTTCTTTTTTTTTTTTCCCTTGTGCTGAGCCATACTTTCTTATTTTTATTTCACGCTTTTTTTTTTCTTTGAACAGTGATCATTTTGAAGTTTAAGTGGGATAACTTTCCAAATAAAATTCTCCCTCTTCCTGTTGAATTTATTTGTTTAATGATTGTTCTGAACTAATTTTATGAAATTCATATCCTTTGTTGCATGTGACTAAAGAAACCTTACTTCATTTGTCTTTAAAGATTAGAGAGAAGTTTCCTTAAACGCTTGGACACCAAAAAAAAAAAAAATCTATCTATCTATCTATACATCACTGACATCTGCAGAGGAACTTGGTATGTGTGTGTGTGTGTGTGTGTGTGTGTGTGTGTGTGTGTGTGTGTGAGTTTATCCTCATCCTTATCCTTCAAGAACTGCTTTCACAGATTCAAGTTTAGCCAAAGGTGAAAGTTTAGAGATACTAGGTCTGTCTTGAGCATGTGTACAATCCTGGGCAGACAACTTGGCCTTTAAAATTTAGAAATTGATTTATATAAACCTTACTATGTCTGTGGGTCACTTGAAAAGTCTTCCTATATACCCCCATGAATGATTACTGCTCCATTCATCATCCACTAATTGCTCTTTGACTAGCAAGACAAATACTGGATGCATTTTGTTTGGAAGCAATGGCAAAAGGATAATGCTATTAACCTAGGACAATAAAAGCTACACACTAGAAGTATGGTATCATTGTATTCAGTTTTCATTCCCAGACAAGGAAAAATCATTATCTAGTGAGCAGCTTCCAAAGGAAATTTTTTTCATTAATGCAGTTTCTTCAACTATTCAGCCTAACTCTTTTGGCCATCAGAAATTTTAATACTTATTTCCTTATTCAAACTCAAAAAGTTCAACTCAGAAGTGTGATGCCAGACTTCAGAATGTGATTTGGCAATATCATTATTTTATAAGTAAAAAATATACTGCTTTTCTGATTTCTATTTTAATTTTAAACTTTTGAAAATATTCATATTCTCTTGGCAGGACATTAATGGGCAAGGAAAAGAACTTATCACATTCTCTCGAGCAATCATTAGATTGTGAAATGTGACAACATGGTCTTTATGGAAAGATAAAATTGGAATTCCAGTATATAGAGAAACCCACAACTAAGAACATTCTTATGCTATTATTCAAATAATATATTCAGTATCTTTTTTGAATAAAAGAGTTTATGATTATTTATGAGAAGGATCTCAAGGTTAAAGGCACAGTTGAATGTGGCAAGATCATTTGACTGTTGTGGGTTGAATTGTGTCCCCCCCCTCCCCCGCCAAAGTTGTATTCCTAAACACTGGCATCTGTGATTATGACCTTACTTGGAAATAGGGACTTAGCAGATTGAATCATGGTAAGATGATATCATACTGGATGACAGTGGGCCCTGTTTCCAATAACTAGTATCCTTCTAAGAAAGAGAAATCTGGAGACAAAGTGCAAAGAGTCTCACTGAGAAGAAGGCCATGTGAAAACAGAAGCAGAGATTACATTTATACTTCCTCACATCAAGGAGTGTCAAGAATTACCAGCATCTGTCAGAAATTAGAAGAGACCAAAAAAAAGGAATTTCTCTAGAGCATTTGCAATGAGCATAGTCCTGTCAACACCTTTGTTTCAGACTTCCAGCTTGCAGAACTGAGAGAAAATAATTATCTGTTTAGTAAGTCACTCCATTTGTGGCAAGTTGTACCAGCAGTTCTTGAAAATTATAGATTGACTGTTCATTCAATTTATATCATTTTATTCCTGTATGTATATTTGGATTAAATTTCTCAGACTGTCTTAGGTGCTACATGACTGAATTAGAGCTAAAGGAATATAATAGGAATAATAAATATCACAAGCTAATCAAATAAATATTTTTATAGTCAATTTTCCATGTTCTTTCCAAAATCACTGAAGATGGTAACTGCAGCCATGAAATTAAAAGAAGCTTGCTCCTTGGAAGAGAAGCTATGACAAATTTAGACAGTATATTTAAATGCAAGAGACATTACTTTACCAACAAAGGTTCATATAGTCAAAGCTATCGTTTTCCCAGTAGTCATGTATAGATGTGAGAGTTGGACCATGAAGAAAGTTGAGCACAGAACAATTGATGCTTTTGAACTGTGGTGTTGTAGAAGACTCTTGAGAGTCCTTTGGACAGCAAGGAGATCAAACCAGTCAATCTTAAAGGAAATCAGTCCTGAATATTCATTGGAAGGACTGATGTTAAAGCTGAAGGTGCAATACTTTGGCCACCCAATGCAAAGAACTGACTGATTGGAAAAGACTCTGATGCTGGGATAGATTGAAGGCAGGAGGAAAAGGGGAAAACAGAAGATGAGATGGTTGGATGGCATCACTGACTTGATGGACATGAGTTTGAAAAAGTTACAGGAGAAGGTGGTGGACAGGAAAGCCTGGTGTGCTAGAGTCATGGAGTCACAAAGAGTCAGGCACCACTGAGAGACTGAACTGAACTTTCTGTTTTGCTTGATAGACTTCCAAGGAAATCAGGTAAGGCACTTATTTGAGATGATAGCTCCTCTGTCAGTTTAGGTTCCCCAGAGTTTCCACTGACCACAGTTTCTTAACCTGTTGAGAACACACATTCAATTTAGCAATTTATCTTTGCAAGAAATAGCATTCTGTTTTGTTATGCTACTGAAACTTTGGTGCTTTATGCTAAATAATCCACTAGGGTTTTGGATGATTAAAGTGTAATTACCAGATATGGAGTATATTACTCTATAATATTTATGCTATTAGATGCCATAATAGTTCTTAAATAGTAGAATAATCCTTTACCTACAAAATAAAGTAAAATATCGAAATCTGTCATATACAAAGAACAAGATTCAAATATGATTATTTTAGTCACATAAACAAAATAATCACATTTATTTTAATCACATAAAAATAAATTTTATATTTAAACCAGATAGGACTTTAATACTTAATAGGTCTTACCAGTATAATTTTAACATTTTTTGAATAAATATTGTTTTAGAAGACAGAAATACTTGCAGAAACATATTTATCACAAAATACCAGTGAATGAGGAAAAACCTTGAACAACTGGAAGACCTACATAGTGTCCACCATGTTTCTTCATGTATGTTATCTGTTGCTTCGAAAGACCCTAGAGTTGATTTAATGCCCTCTTTTCACCATCTTCAAATTCTTAACTATCTTTTAATACAGATATCCACATTCTTATTTTTTGCATTCAGTTCAGTTCAGTTCAGTCACTCAGTCGTGTCTGACTCTTTGCGACCCCATGAATCGCAGCACTCCAGGCCTTCCTGTCCATCACCAACTCTGAGAGTTCACTCAAACTTACATCCATCGAGTTGGTGATGCCATCCAGCCATCTCATCCTCTGTCATCCCCTTCTCCTGCCCCCAATCCCTCCCAGCATCAGAGTCTTTTCCAATGAGTCAACTCTTCGCATGAGCTGCCCAAAGTACTGGAGTTTCAGCTTTAGCATCATTCCTTCCAAAGAAATCCCAGGGCTGATCCCCTTCAGAATGGACTGGTTGGATCTCCTTGCAGTCCAAGGGACTCTCAAGAGTCTTCTCCAACAAGACAGTTCAAAAGCATCGATTCTTCGGCACTCAGCCTTCTTCACAGTCCAACTCTCACATCCATACATGACCACAGGAAAAACCATAGCCTTGACTAGACGGATCTTTGTTGGCAGAGTGATATCTCTGCTTTTGAATATGCTGTCTAGGTTGGTCATAACTTTTCTTTCAAGGAGTAAGAGTCTTTTAAATTCATGGCTGCAATCACCATCTGCAGTGATTTTGGAGCCCAAAAAATAAAGTCTGACACTGTTTCCACTGTTTCCCCATCTATTTCCCATGAAGTGATGGGACCAGATGCCATGATCTTCATTTTCTGAATGTTGAGCTTTAAGCCAACTTTTTCACTCTCCTCTTTCACTTTCATCAAGAGGCTTTTTAGCTCCTCTTCACTTTCTGCCATAAGGGTGGTGTCATCTGAATATATGAGGTGATTGATATTTCTCCCGGCAATCTTGATTCCAGCTTGTGCTTCTTCCAGCCCAGCATTTCTCATGATGTACTCTGCCAATAAGTTTAATAAGCAGGGTGACAATATACAGCCTTGACGTACTCCTTTTCCTATTTGGAACCAGTCTGTTGTTCCATGTCCAGTTCTAACTGTTGCTTCCTGACCTGCATATAGGTTTCTCAAGAGGCAGGTCAGGTGGTCTGGTATTCCCATCTCTTGAAGAATTTTCCACTGTTTATTGTGATCCACATAGTCAAAGGCTTTGGCATAGTCAATCGAGCAGAAATAGACGTTTTTCTGGAACTCCCTTGCTTTTTCCATGATCCAGCAGATGTTGGCAATTTGATCATTAGGAACCACAAAATAGGTAGTAGGTCCTACCTTCAGTATACTACAAAGCTGTATTAATAAGAGTATGGTAATGGTACAAAAACAGACACATGGATCAATGGAATATAATAGAAAGCCCAGAAATCAACCCACACACTTATGGTCTGTTAATCTATGACAAAGTAGGCAAGATTATATGATGGAGAAAAGACAGTCCCTTCACTAAGTACTGCTAGGAAAATTGGAGAGCCACTTAGAATGAAATTAGAGCATTCTCTAATACCATATACAAAAATAAGCTCAAAATACATTAAATAAGTAAATATAGCCTGAAACCATAGAACTCCTAGAAGAGAACACAGGCAGAATATTCATTGACATAAATGGTAACCAAATATTTTTGGAATCATCTCTGAAGGCAAAAGACATAAAAGCAAAATTTAAAAAGGAGGATCTTATTAAGTATAAAAGCTTTTGAACAGCAAACTGTCAACCAAATGAAAAGACAACCTACTGAATGGGAGAAAATACTTGCAAAGAATGTGTCCAATAAGGGGCTAATATACAAGATATTAATATATAAACAGTCATACAACTCAGTATCAAAAAATAAAACCCACTTAGAAAATGAACAGATGACATGAATAGTTGTTTTTCCAAAGAAGGTATACAGATCACCAGCAGTCGCATGAAAAAATGTTCAGTATTGCTAATTATCAGAGAGATACAGATCAAAATCTCACTGAGATGTAACTGCACACCTGTCAAAATGACTATCATCAAAAAGTCTACAATTAGAAAATATTGGCAAGGATATGAAGAAAAGGGCCCTGTTACTATTGGTGGTATTATAAATTGGTGCAGCCTCTGTAGAAGAGTGTGGAATTTCTTTAGAGTACTAAAAATAAAGCTCCCATATTATCCAGCAGTTCCACTCCTGAATATTTATCCAAAGTGAAGTCGCTCAGTCGTGTCCGACTCTTTGCGACCCCATGGACTGTGTAGCCCACCAGGCTCCTCTGTCCATGGGCTTCTCGAGGCAAGAATACTGGAGTGGGTTACCATTTCCTTCTCCAGGGGATACTTTTGAGCCAGGGATTGAACCCAGGTCTCCCACATTGCAGGCAGACACTTTAACCTCATTTATCTGAAGGAATTGAAAAAACTAATTTGAAAAGATACATTCATACCAGTGTTCATGGAAAAACTATTTACAGTAGCCAACACATAGAAGCAGCCCAGGTGCCCATCAACAGATTAATGATAAAGATGTGATATATATATATGTAAATACCCACACACACATATATATACACACATACATGCATACATACAGGCAGCCTGTATTCTTTATGTATTTATTAAAACAAAAATATTTGTTGAACTGGGTACTTTTCTCCAACCTAGAAAATAAATAAATATGAAGGTTAAAAAAGCTACATAAAATTAACTAATGCTAATCAAATGAAAGCCATTGTACATATACTAGTACCAGGAATTACCATAAAAGTTATTAGATATACAGAGGTATATTCCATATTATACAGTGTTATTGTGTTAAACAGAATAGCCACAGTGTGATGTTTATGCACTAAAATTATACACTGAAACTTCATCCACTTTCTGACTTTTTACAGAACCATGTAAGCAACACTGAGACCAGAAAGAAGTCTAAAAGTGTCCAGAGGGCCCCCTTTTGCACCTTTGGTAACTAACTTTCAAGAACAGCCATTATCTCAGTTTTAAATAGCATTAATATGTTTTGTTTGTTTCTGTACTTTATATAAGTACAATTATATAGCATTTTGTCTCTGGCATTGTTTGTTCAAATTCACATTGAGGTTTATCCATGTTGTAAAGCATTCCTTTTTGCTTCACTACTGTATAGTATTTCATTTGACCTTCAAAAATAGTTTTGATCTTTATATCACACTGCACATAAAATGTATACAAAATAATTCTCAATTAGTAATGGTTCCATAATTTTGAAGATAAAACAAGTATTTCCTTTAAAAAGAGAGAAATCTTTGGTCTAAAAATCATTTGAGATAAAGCAGAAAATATTAAAGATAATAAACAGCTATCTTCTAGTTAATAAGTAGCATACTGATGGCAAGATTACCCGAAGGAGAAAATAAAAGGGAAGAAAAAAGATTCTAAAATTATAACTCAAAGAAACTCACTAAAATTTTTGAAATAATTATACTAAATAGTGCTAACTGAAATAGCACACCACATGCTCTAGAGTTTTGGTTCACTAAAGCTAATATTGCAGTGCAAGCATACTAAGTCACCTCAGTTGTGTCTGACTCTTTGTGACTCTGTGAACTGTAGCCCTTCAAACATCTCTGTCCATGGGATTCTCCAGGCAAGAATACTGGAGTGGGTTGCCATGCCCTTCTCCAGGAGATCTTCTTGACCCGGGGATTGAGCCCACATTTCTTACATCTCTTGCACTGGCAAGCAGATTTTTTACCACCAGTGCCACCAGTTTATAAAAAAATCCTTTGGCCATCTAGAAAGTTAATACATTGCTTATAAAATAAATATTAGATTATCATTAAATCTATCCATAATATTTCTTTAAATGTTGGTACAGAGAGGTAAGACAAAGAGTAGCAAAACTGGATATATTTCAGATCAAAGAGCAAAAACTTTAATTGTTCACATGAGCCTTTCCTGAGGAATTAACTAGAGAATAAGATTCAGACAATCGAAAGATATTAGACTGACACAGAATCTGTGACTGAATGATCATTAAAAGGGATGAAAGTAGTAAGCAATTACTAAATGATCTAATTTTATCATTCCCTGTATACTTCATAATCAAGAATGATGGTGTGAAAGAGAGGAGACACAGATGCACTAAGAATAAGTTTCAATGAAAGTCATGTTGTCTTTATTTTGAATTGGAAATATTAATAATAAGTCATGAGAATTGTCTGGAAAAAGCCAGGAACAATTACCCATCAAGTTGCAGTGAACATCTAAACACTCAGATTATATTTTTTAAATTCCATTTTCACTAAATGATATCACAAGTCTTAAAAAATTGTTGGTTCCAAGTATAGGGAAGAAATACACAAGAGGATGCTGAAACATCTTCTTAGATCATATCTCAAGGAATGTTTCACAGACATTCATCTAGGGACATATTGAAGGGACAGAGCAGTAAGAGGCTAGCAATAGAGGCTTCCGTTAGCCTCTAGCCTCACAGTTTGAGGTGAGGCTTCTGAGACTTCACAGAAGGTGACGGTTTGATCTTTTTGATGACAATAGTTGCAGTGAATTGAGTAATGAAATGAAATGAATGTAATGAAAGTAAATGAAAGAAAGTATCTATAGAAGCATAACAACTAATAAACAAAAATGCAATTACAGAATTAGAATACCACCAGAGTAAGTAGATTAAGCCAATATAAATTATACTGGAGTAGGTTGCCATACCCTTCTCCAGGGGATCTTCCCATCCCATTGATCGAACCTGGGTCTCCCTCATTGCAGGCAGATTCTTTATCATAAATTAAGATTGTTATTCAGTCACTCAGTCGTGTTCGACTCATTGTGACCCCATGGACTGCACCATGTCAAGCTTCAACATATATATTAAGCATCAGTGGCTCATAACATCACAAAGACAATCAGTTACTATTTGCGTCTTGCACTCCTACCATATGCCACCTATGGTCAAAATTTGCACCTTGCCAAATAAATAATATCTAACATAAATCTGGTCTCTAGATGCAGGTGCCAATTTTCAGGAATTGTAGATGACAAAGAAATATATTGAACTGACATATACATTCAGCAAAACTCAGTATGAAGAATACTACAGATCAAATGAATCAAATTCATTAAGTATAGTTTTAATTAAAAAAACAAAGCTGAATGGATAATCTATTTTGTATCAAAGGTGCTTGTCTTCTGTATAAGACATCGGAAACATGTATTAAATCACTAATACAGTTTATCTTTGTAAGGATGGATTTACAGGCAACTGTCATTCTCCTGGAATTATTTTAGTTCAATGTTTGATATTTCTTATAAGTTGAATAATACAAAGTGTTGTAATAATATATGTTAACAATAACTAAAGCACATCTTTTCTCTGAATATTTATAGAGTTGAAGCTAGTTATTGAATCTGTGTATGTATGACCAAATAAACCTAAGAGTTTCAAACTATTATCAATTAAATTAGAAAGTCAGTTAGTGTTAAAATTCAGTCAGCATGTGGTAGATCTGCCAAATTAAACCAAATTTTCCACCCAAACAGGTTAATTAGTGCTCATTAGGAAACTCATTCATTTTGCTGCTCTCTGCCAGGATGTGTGACTCTTCTGTATATTAGACAGATGGAAACTTCTAGCACTGCTGGAAACTTCCTACAGAGGAGTCTTATCTCATTACCTTTTCAAAAGTCCCCTGTTTCTATAAAACGTATCCCTTGCCACTATAGAATGGTTTTCTGGCTACACTTTTGAGGTATTTAAAACAACAGATATGATAATAATTATAACAAGTGATTGCAGATTAATTTGCATTTTATAAACAATTTTCTTTTTCATTATCCTCTTTTTTTATTCTCACTGTGGTATGGAATGCTTTATTATTGTTAAGGTTGAGAAGCATTATCATTCACCCAAGCTCATAAAATTAGAAGATGATGAGGGCTATAGCTTCAACTGAAAACTTTTGGGTAATTGTGTATTATTTACACATGAACACACATCTACACACACGAGCACACATTAGATTCACATCTTCTGAATATAACTCTGTAGTATTTATAATTGTAAAACCCTCCAATGGGTATTGGAGCATTTTTTCCACTATATACAAAGTATATATGTAACATACCAAGTAATAATCAAGGTTCTGGGGAAAAGTTCTACTACTAAGCAATAGAAGGTTCAGTTCAGTTCAGTTCAGTCACTCAGTCATGTCCGACTCTTTGCGACCCCATGAATCACAGCACTCCAGGCCTCCCTGTCATCACCAACTCCCGGAGTTCACTCAGAGTTGTGTCCATCGAGTCAGTGATGCCATCCAGCCATCTCATCCTCTGTCATCCCCTTCTCCTCCTGCCCCCTATCCCTCCCAGCACCAAAGTCTTCTCCAATGAGTCAGCTCTTCGCATGAGGTGGCCAAAGTACTGGAGTATCAGCTTTAGCATCATTCCTTCCAAAGAAATCCCAGGATTGATCTCCTTCAGAATGGACTGGTTGGATCTCCTTGCAGTCCAAGAGACACTCAAGAGTCTTCTCCAACACCACAGCTCAAAAGCATCAATTCTTCGGCACTCAGCCTTCTTCACAGTCCAACTCTCACATCCATACATGACTACTGGATAAACCATAGCCTTGACTAGACAGACCTTAGTCGGCAAAGAAATGTCTCTGCTTTTGAATATGCTATCTAGGTTGCTCATAACTTTTCTTCCAAGGAGTAAGCATCTTTTAATTTCATGGCTGCAATCACCATCTGCAGTAATTTTGGAACCCAAAAAAAGTAAGTCTGACACTGTTTCCTCATCTATTTCCCATGGAGTGATGGGACCGGATGCCATGATCTTCGTTTTCTAAATGTTGAGAAAGTAGTTCTTTCAATTTGGTTTTGGAAGTAAAGATCAGAAAAGGAAGTTGTGATATTGCAGTTTCTATATCTTTATTATGATTATACAGTGGAAGTGAGAAATAGATTTAAGGGACTAGATCTGATAGATAGAGTGCCTGATGAACTATGGACGGAGGTTCATGACATTGTACAGGAGACAGGGATCAAGAAAATTCCCATGGAAAGAAATGCAAAAAAGCGAAATGGCTGTCTGGGGAGGCCTTACAAATAGCTGTGAAAAGAAGAGAAGCAAAAAGCAAAGGAGGAAAGGAAAGATATAAGCATCTGAATGCAGACTTCTAAAGAATAGCAAGGAGAGATAAGAAAGCCTTCCTCAGTGATCAACGCAAAGAAATAGAAGAAAACAGAATGGGAAAGACTAGAGATCTCTTCAAGAAAATTAGAGATACCAAGGGAACATTTATGCAAAGATGGGCTCAATAAAGGACAGAAATGGTACGGACCTAACAGAAACAGAAGATATTAAGAAGAGGTTGCAAGAATACACAGAATTATGTACAAAAAAGATCTTCACGACCCAGATAATCATGATGGTGTGATCACTCATCTAGAGCCAGACATCCTGGAATGTAAAGTCAAGTGGGCCTTAGAAAGCATCACTACGAACAAAGCTAGTGGAGGTGATGGAATTCCAGTTGAGCTATTTTAAATCCTGAAAGATGATGCTGTTAAAGTGCTGCACTCAATATGTCAGCAAATTTGGAAAACTAAGCAGTGGCCACAGGACTGGAAAAAGTAAGTTATCATTGCAATCCCAAAGAAAGGCAATGCCAAAGAATGCTCAAACTGCCACACAATTGCACTCATGTTACATGCTAGTAAAGTAATGCTCAAAATTCTCCAAGCCAGGCTTCAGCAATACGTGAACCGTGAATTTCCAGATGTTCAAGCTGGTTTTAGAAGAGGCAAAGGAACCAAATATCAAATTGGCAACATCCGCTGGATCATAGAAAAAGAAGAGAGTTCCAGAAAAACATCTATTTCTGTTTTATTGACTATGCCAAAGCCTTTGACTGTGTGGATCACAATAAACTGGAAAATTCTGAGAGAGATGGGAATACCAGACCACCTGACCTGCCTCTTGAGAATTCTGTATGCAGGTCAGGAAGCAACAGTTAGAACTGGACATGGAACAACAGACTGGTTCCAAATAGGAAAAGGAGTCCATCAAGGCTGTATATTGTTACCCTGCTTATTTAACTTATATGCAGAGTACATCACGAGAAACACTGGGCTGGAAGAAGCACAAGCTGGAATCAAGATTGCCGGGAGAAATATCAATAACCTCAGATATGCAGATGACACCACCCTTATGGCAGAAAGTGAAGAGGAACTAAAAGAACCTCTTGATGGAAGTGAAAGAGGAGAGTGAAAAAGTTGGCTTGAAGCTCAACATTCAGAAAATGAAGATCATGGCATCTGGTCCCATCACTTCATGGGAAATAGACGGGGAAACCATGGAAACAGTGTCAGACTTTATTTTTGGCAGCTCCAAAATCACTGCAGATGGTGATTGCAGCCATGAATTTAAAAGACTCTTACTCCTTGGAAGAAAAGTTATGACCAACCTAGATAGCACATTCAAAAGCAGAGACATTTCTTTGCCAACAAAGGTCCGTCTAGTCAAGGATATGGTTTTTCCTGTGGTCATATATGGATGTGAGAGTTGGACTGTGAAGAAGGCTGAGCACTGAAGAATTGATGCTTTTGAACTGTGTTGTTGGAGAAGACTTGAGAGTCCCTTGGACTGCAAGAAAATCCAACCAGTCCATTCTGAAGGAGATCAGGGCTGGGATTTCTTTGGAAGGAATGATGCTAAAGCTGAAACTCCAATACTTTGACCACCTCATGCGAAGAGTTGACTCATTGGAAAAGACTGATGCTGGGAGGCATTGGGGGCAGGAGGAGAAGGGGATGACAGAGGATGAGATGGCTGGATGACATCACTGACGTGATGGACATGAGTTTGAGTGTACCCTGGGAGTTGGTGATGGACAGGGATGCTTGGCGTGCTGCTATACATGGGGTCACAGAGAGTCGGACACGACTGAGCAACTGAACTGAACTGAACTGATACTCTTTATTCATATTCTAACACCTGTTTTGTAACTGTTGAAATGAATCTGTATACATAGGTAATGGTAAACTTTTTTATGTGTATCAATGTAATCCTCTCCCTAGATTAATGATTAAAGTCAAATAAATCAATTCAATAAATTCACATTAAATGATAAATGGATACCTCAAACACTGAGGCACTCATCCTACTATATTGTTTAACACAATTTGTTAGAATAAATATTCAGAATAGTAGTAGAATTATTAAAGTATTTATGAAAAAAGAGCATTATAAAAATTACATATGGAAAACTCAGATATTTCATATGAGACTTACACGTGTATATGTGTGTGTGTTCAGTTGTGCCTGACTCTTTGAGACCCTATGGACTGTAGCTCACCAAGCTACTCTGTCCATGGGATTTCACAGGAAGAATGCCAGAGGTGGTGGCCATTTCCTCCTCCAGGGGATCTTCCTGACCAAGGGATTAAACCTGTGTCTCTTGCATCTCCTGCATTGGCAGGTAGATTCTTTACCACTGAGTCAATGTGAAGCCCATGAGACATGAGAAATGAGCAAATTGAAATATGAACTACTCTTGATTGTAAAAAATACTCTGAATTATAAGGTGTCATGCTGTGCTTTGCTGTGCTTAGTTGCTTTGTCACATCCAGCTTTTTGCAACCCTATGGATTGTAGCCCTGCCAGGCTCCTCTGTCCATGAGAATTCTCCAGACAAGAATACTGGAATGGGTTGCCATGTCCTCTTCCAAGGGCTGTTCTCAACCCAGCGATCAAACCCACATATCCTGTATTGCAGGCAGATTCTTGATGGTCTGAGCCACCAGGCAAGCCCAGGAATACTGGGGTGGGTAGCCTGTCCCTTCTCCAGGGGTTCTTCCTGACCTAGGAATCTAACCAGGGTCTCCTGCATTGCAGGTGGATTCTTTACCAGCTAGCTACCAGGGAAGCCCCCATAAAGGTGCCAGTTCCTTCCATATCAATTGTTAAGTAATTCAAAATCTGCCTATGGTAGGCAATTATGCAACATGTACCACTAACCACATATTTTTAATTTTAGGCATTTAGTCTAAGGAGCTAATTGAGTCTGGAAATAAATGTGATACAAAAATATATCAATCAGAACAGTTTATAATAGAATAAACTTTGGAAAAATAACATATCTATTTGTATTGCACATATTAATAGCTGGATACCTATCACAAATCTATCACTTTGTCTATTTACATATATATATATATACATACACTTTTATACATATATGTAGATATATAGAAATGTATATAGATAGTAAAAAAAATAAAACAAATATACCAAACTGTTCACTTCTTTTGAGTATGGACATACAGTGTATTTTTAAAATATTTTACTATAATTTTCACTCATTTACTATTTTTATATTGTTCTATATTTTTTCTGTATTCTTTGCATAGAAGCTCAATTATGCCATTGACACCTCTTGTCTATTACTCATAATGCCCGGGCCCACTTACTTTTTTGTAAGCTTTCTTTATGTGAGGTCTTTGTATGGTCTTTGTCCACAGCTGACATAGTATGTGTATCTCTTTTTATACCATATTTTCTTGCATGTCAACAAATACAGATATTCATGAAAGGATACTCTATGAGGGCAGGAATTTTTATTTAGTCATTATTGTATCATTACTGACAAGAGTGTCTGACATCATGTTCATATTCAGCAAATGCTTGGAGTTAATAAGCTATTATCAGAATTGATAGCTACATGATTTGTTTGTCTTGAGAGCAGAACCAGTTATTTTTAAATTGAGTTAAAAATAAGCTAAAATGAATAACTCATGTCTAAGCGTTAAATATTTTGCATGGATAAAGTTCCATCTGTTTAGAGATGTGATTCAGGACATAGAATACTAAGCCTAAAGACTTACTAAGTCCAAGTGTTTAAATGATTACTAGCATTTTAAGTGCTTGTTAGTCCTAACAGAACTGGGGAAAATGGCCTAATAGGGTTGAGTCTTGAATATTGGTAAAAGGAGAATCATACTTCATAGGAGGGTGATGCAGAAGCTCTAGAAGTGGAAGGCAAGTGACTTACACACTTCCTGCATTCTCAACAATTCTGTCATTACTCTAAAGGAAAATATATCTTTGCTAGATAATCTGCTCCTGAGAAAGAGTTACCAATGATACTAATTAATGATCTGTGGAAATAGGTTTAGAGAAACAATGTGATCATGCCTTTAATGTTGAAATAAAGTCTGCCTCTTGGGTACAACAAACAATGCTGTAAAGAATACAGAATTCTGGATTCTGATCCTAGTCAAGGAGTGCTGAAAATCTCTCTTTTACAACTTTGTGTGAATGTGTGTGTGTGTGTGTGTGTGTGGTATGTGTGTGTGTGTGTATTGATACCCATATAAGGCCTGTACAAAACACTGACTGTGAATTTTTATTTCAAGTACCATTAACTCTAGCTTTCCAAAATCTTCCTGTGATCTCAGTCATCTTGTAGACAGGTCTGGCTATACTTATGTTGAATAAAAATATTATAAAGTCTTGCAGAATGCCTTTCGTTTTCCCTCCTTGATTCATTCTCTACCTTTTTTCTTCTTGTTCTCTGCCTCAGAAGGTGACCTCCATAATTAGTTATATCAGTTGGCTCTTGTGCCCTCTGCTTTCCAGTTAAGCCCAAGTATTTATTTCCCTAATTCCCCTTGTGAGTTTGACTAGGATTTGTTGGCTCCCTTGGGCAGAGGTCATTGCTCATCTCAAGGTAGCTTACTCCATTTGCCTTTCATCCTGAATTCTAGTAACTGCACCTTCACGTTGATTCTTCAGACTTGCACACAGTAATAACTCCACTACTACTAGTGGAGTTCATGCTTTGAGTTTGTGCATTGATCCTCATGATTAACCTCAATCCGTCCTCACCTTTGTAAATTAATCCTTTGTAATGATCCTTGTTTGATTGTACTGCATTTACCTAGCTGTGATTGTGACTGATGTAATAATTCATATTAAAAAAAAAAACACAGAAAACATCAAGTCATGTTGGTTTGTTTACATATTGGAGGCAAACATGTATTCAGGCCACATTACTGGAGCAAACAGGATTAATCCATATAATAAGAAGTCTCAAAATTATTAAATTATCACCGGTGGTAACTTGAGATGAATTATAGTTAGAAGGAGACATAATAAAGAACAAGTTGTTGTGATATTTAGTTTCTATGGCAACTAAAATGATTATAACAAAATCACTTGATTTTTTACACGTCTAGAGTGCAAAAACAGAGAAAGATAATTTAGGAGTTATGTATGTATAATTAAGAATATGCATAGACAGGACTTCTCTAGTGGTCCAGTCATTGACTCTGCACTTCTACTTCACAGGGCACAGGTCCGATCCCTAGTGGAGGAACTACAATAAGATCTCACAGGTGGCACAGTCAAACAAAAAAGAATATGTATAGACCAGAGATATTTCCAGAAGTTTTGCAGGGGTCCCTCAGCTCCTGTAATAACAGGACAAGAACCTGAAGCTGAGAAACAAATCTGTAAACCTTGCAAGACTGTAGCACCAATTAAGCATACTGTTCCTTTAAGCAGTTTATTCTAAAGTCCCTACTTTACACATACAGGGAAGAGATAAGACCCTAAGAAAATGTATTAGGATTTGGGGAAGAGGAGAATGAGTCAAAAGCTCCAGATTTTTCAGAATTTCCTTTGTCCCCCTACCCAGGAATCTGATCTCTGCGTACAGACATTTTAATGGCTACATGCAGGGCATTATCCTAACAAACTGAGGCCAGTTATCCTTAGATGGTATATTTCATGTCTTCAAGTCCCTAATGAAAGTCAAACCTCATAAGTCCTGGATAAGAAAGCATAAGCCCTGGTCCAGGAGAAAATGGCCTTGACATTGAAAGATGTATGAGATATTTGCAATTTGTATTGCCATAAGACTGGGAGCACGTGTGGAAGTCTTTCTACTGCAGTAGACCAAGACAGACATAATAAAAACTTGATTTCATCAAATACATTGAAAAGGAAGGACTCGGCATTTGAGTTCTCAAGTATTGATTTGATTAGCTAGAAGTAATAGTAGTCTACTAAATGGACCATTCAAAGGCAGCCTAAATAATGACATTAATTAATAATATGAAATGCTGGAATTTCCTTGTGCCATTAAAGTATATAGAGCCTGGAGAGTTAGGAATATGGGAAAAAAGGATTGCTGTCATGGAAATATTATTAAGTGCACACTGCTCAGCTGCCCCTAAAAATGCCTCCCAGCAGGACCTTCCATTACCAAACATTATGAGCAACATTCTTGAAAAGCTCTTTATATATCAGAGTTGACTGAGTGTGATAATACACTAGACATTGGCATCCTGATGTCATGAGAATAATAGGATCTAGTGATGGAGTGGCCAGTTGACAATAGTTATCCATCAGGGACAGCATGAGTACAATTAGCACAATTAAACTACATCTGCATAAAGTTAATTAAGTGTTTTAAGCTCAGGGATTTCTATTTAATTTCTATGAACCCTAAATTTTCTCAGGGTTCCTAGAAATTCAGTGGAAGTTCAGCTTCTCAAACTACAGCTTGACATAGGCAGTGAGAACCATTCAAGGTCTGCCAAGGTCTGCTGAGCAGAAAACTAACTTGTCCACAGAAATGGTTATTCTAATAAATGGTTATTCTGATAACCATTTAGGAATTGTTAGATATAGGCTCTGAATGTAAGCTGACCTTTGTCACCCAAGAGGTGCTATAAATGTTTTTTTTAATATAGTTTTTTCATTCAGTGTAAAGATTTGTGACAGTCATCAGGTAAATGGTTTCTTGGTCTGAGTCCAAATCGTTTCACTGGGACTATGACTTATGTCTAGAATTATTTCTTCAATTCTGAAATGAATAGTTGAAACATACATTAGCTACATGAAAGAATTTCCACTTTGGTTCCCAAAACTATGGAGTAATGATGTGTGTGCATGCTGAGTCACTTCAATCATGTCCAAGGCTTTGTGACACTATGGACCATAGCCTGCCAAGCTCCTCTGTCCATGAGGTTCTCCAGGCAAGAATACTGGAGTGGATTGCCATGCCCTCCTCGAGGGGAATCTTCTCAACCCAGGGATCGAACCCAGGTCTCTTACATCTCCTGCACTGGCTGGCGGATTCTTTACAACTATCCCCACCAGGGAAGCCCATGGAGTGACAGACATCATGTTAAAATGTCCAAATGGATATCACAGTATTTGTATTTCTCTTTCCTTTGGCTAAGATAGTAAAGCAAAGACAATGTCACACTTGTGGATGAGTTGTAGAGGTCAACATGCTACCTGAAGTCTTTAGAGATGCATGGGTGCTGATTTCTACTACATTTTCTTTTAATTTACACATTTGGCTAACTCAGAGACCACTGGTTAAGGTAAATATCAGTAGATTATCAGTAATAACATGCAGTAGTAACACTCATAGCTGTAGTATGTCTTTGCCTAAGAAACTACCTGTGAGTATAAAATTGATGGTTTGGGCTTTCTAGTGGTGTGTGAAAATTCTAAAATTCTAGTTGTCCCTTGTGTCATTTCTCAAGGAGAAAGAGGAAGGCTGGAGTTGCAAGACCTAACACATTTACTGAATAATTTCTAAGACTGCCAGATGCAATTGATCGTGGATCAGGTAATGCTGCTTTAGCAGTTATCTCTGAGCTTTCCTGCAATTTATAGGACCAGATAATTATTGTAACTGTTGGAGAAAGGGAAAAATGTTGTGCAGAACCTCCAGCAAAACTTAGTTAAAACACAATACAGACACGTAAAGTTTTGGAGTAAGGTCATATTCTTCTATCGCAAGAGCTTCTATGACTTGTTAATTGACTCTAGTAGAGGCTGGCAAACCAAGTTATCATGTATACCAAATGAATAAGAAACCGACATAATCTATAATAACCTTAACAGTATCCCATCTAATAAAATACATAATTTGATGTGTGTGTCAGCACCCTGTTAGTGGTATGCAGGAGACCAGGCCTGAGCAATTTTGGAAGGCCCATCTGAATCAAATTAGCATGAGTTATTTGACCAGAATTCTATGGTATCTGCTGCTACTACTTCATTGCTTTTCTAACTGCTCAGAGCTAGGGCTATACATGATTCAAAACATGGGCTTTCCTTCCCAAAACTGATCTGGCTATAAAACCTCTTTGATGCCCAAACTAGATTGGTCATTATTTTTCTTAATATGGCACCATCTCAGTGGGGCCCCTGCTAACTAACAGGTTGCAAATCGATTGCAACCTGCAAAAGAAGGGCTCTATTCTCATAAGTGTTGAAGCATATTTTACGAATGAATTTGCCTTCACTGCTCCAAGAGGCTCTTCTTAGACCCAAAACACATGAAACTTTACTATTCTTTATTCATCAGTGTAGTATTTCCCACACATCATGTCTGACCAAAGAAGTGTGGTAGTGGGCTCATGGCATGGGATTCAGTTGTCTTACCTAGTGCTCCCTTACTCATAAAAAGCTTTCTTGCTTAATAGAATGATTGATTGACTGATATACTGTAGAAATTTTAGTTATGGTGCTATCCTGAGGTATGTGGTTGGAAAAATTGGACTGTGGTACACTATTGAGCAGATAACTTAAATCAGTGGTCAGTATATTGTGCTGTTCCCTCAGAAGCAAAGATGCATGGATTGGGAATCAGTCAATTATTACAACAGATAGCTCAAGGGAGAAACCTTATTTTCTACTCCATGACCTTTGGTGTTGGAAATTTATAGTACCCAAGTCTGAAATAGTATAGTACCCAAATAATAGGGTGTTTGAATCTGAAATACTCCTGCAAGGTGACTCAGTAATGGTTGTCACCATTTGGGGCTAACTTGTAACAGTGAGCCAACAGACAGAGACTAAGGTCACCCTTTTCACCAAAGTGATCGATTTTTCCTGTCTGAGAAAGTTTTTGTGTTAGTGACTCAGTCATGTCTGACTCTTTGCAACCCCATGGACTGTAGCCCCACCCCAGACTTTTCTGTCTATGAAATTCTCTGGGCAAGAATACTGGAGTGGGTTCCTGTTTCCTTCTCCACTGGGAAAGTTTAGATCGATGCTAATAAAATAGGAGAAAATGAGATAATATAGAGGAATTGACTATAATATATTTATATAATACCTATAAATATTTTAGTTATAAGTGAAAATGAAAGTCATTCACTCATGTCCGACTCTTTGTGACTGCATGGACTATATAGTCCATGGAATTCTCTGGGCCAGAATACTGGAGTGGGTAGCCTTTCCCTTCTCCAGGGGATCTTCCCAACTCAGGGATCAAACTCAGGTCTCCCACATTGCAGGTGAATTCTTTACCAACTGAGCCACAAGGGAAGCCCTATTAATTATAAATATAGAATTATAAATGCATATTTATAATAATCTAAATGGACAGAGGAACCTGGCAGACTAAGTCCATGAGGTCACAAAGAGTCAGACATAATTAAGGGACTAACATTCAAAGATACTAATACAGCAATTTAGAGCTTAAAAAATCCAATTTTTAATCTTATGATTCAGATGATCAGTAATTTGGTCTCAGATGGATGATTTTCTGGCCTCAGCTGAACTCACTCATGCACCTTTAGAAATCAGCTTTGATGTTGACATCTCAGCAAGTAAGCTTTGCTTGTATAGGGTTGACTGACTTTTGGCTGGGGCGTCTTATTTCTCCACATAGTCCGTCATCCTTTAACAGGTTATTGAAGGCTTGTTCAACTGGCATCTCAGCAAATTTCCCAGGAAGAGGACAGAGCCCATGCAAGATATTTTGAGGCCTGAACTCAAACCTCATAAAATATTATTCTGTTCTATGTATTGCCAAAACAATTCCAAAGGCTAGCCCATTTTCAAGGGATAATGAAAAGAATTAATTTTATTGATGGACAGAGCTGTAATATCACAATGCAAAAGTGTGTGGATATCAGGAAAAGTGGAAGATTGTGAAATTTTTTGCACTTTAACATGGAGCACAGTGTTTGTAACCAAAGGAAATTAAATGAGGGTGCTTCTTATTACTCTCTTGCCCAAGATATTGTCAAAGGAAAACCTAAGAAATCCAATAAAGTTAAGCCCACAAGGAATTTTATGTTGTTTGTATCATGATATCAATCAAATGATCATGTGAAATAGGTGTTACAGTCAAAGTGTTCGAAAATATTAAGGGGAAATTTAAACATGTAGTAGAAAATGATTTATCATAAATGATTAGTAATTAGGCCAGCATTAAGGATAGGCACAATGTGAAGACTATGTTATATGTTACTCACTTATTATTTTTGTCCCCGTTTTATTCCATAGTCTTATAAAGAAACCATTATGTGTAGCTAATGCTTTTGAACTGTGGTGTTGGAGAAGACTCTTAAGAGTCCCTTGGACTGCAAGGAGATCCAACCAGTCTATTCTGAAGGAGATCAAGCCCTGGAATTTCTTTGGAAGAAATGATGCTAAAGCTGAAGTTCCAGTACTTTGGCCACCTCATGCAAAGAGTTGATTCATTGGAAAAGACTCTGATGCTGGGAGGGTTTGGGGGCAGGAGGAGAAGAGGATGAAAGACGATGAGATGGCTGGATGGCATCACTGACTCGATGGACATGAGTCTGAGTGAACTCTGGGAGTTGGTGATGGACAGGGAGGCCTGGCGTGCTGCGATTCATGGGGTCGCAAACAGTCGGACATGACTGAGTGACTGAACTGAATGTTTAATGTTCAGGTAGGACCTTTAGCTGTTAAGATGGTAGTGGTTGGAACTTGGTACCTCTGCTGAGTTAGAGATAAAATATTTAATATGAGAAATGAATAGAATCCAAGAGTGAATCCTGAAAATTTATATGGTAAACTGTACCTTCCTGAATATCTTCCTATGGTTCTGCTATATCCATGCTGTACTTCTTCAGCACTGTTTTCTGCTCAAGTGTTCTAAGAAGGACTAAGTCAATAGATGTTCAGTGTTTTCTGGTTTCTCATTTCTTTTCACTACAAGGAGCCCTGGCAGTAGATCAGAGGATGAAGGCAAGAGAATTCATTTTCTTAAGGCACCATGCTGTACAAATCTCATCCAGGCCCATTAGTCATCAAGGACCCACCACTATTTGGCACTGTGCAGGATAAACAAGCTTTGTTGGCTTTAAATATTAACAGCCAAACCAGAGACAGTATATTCAACCATGAACAGCTTATAGATAAAAGATTAAAAAGGCAGGTGTTTTGCAACATGTGTTTTGGTGTAATACCAAAATATCTGTATTATTATGGATATTTCATTTAAAAGAAACTCTTAGAATGTATTTTTCAAAATCAATGAAATTAAATATTTGAGATAGGAAAAAAAAAGCATGCAAAATATCACTCTGACCATATTTACTGCCATGCCTACTATTCCTTATATTTCAGGGGTATACTGTATAGTTTTGCTTATGATTATGGAGAGACAGGTAGAGTTTTACTGACTTCCTTCCATCTGGCTTCATATTCTTTGAGAAGTGCTTACAGGGCCAACATCTCTGTTAGCACCGGCTATGAGCTGTCTGTTGCATCAATTTTAATGTTTCTTGCTGTTGACCCAAAAGAGATGCAATTCTCCAGACTAACTCCATCTCTGCAAAGAAGAGAGGTCTACACAGACCACAAGGGGCTACTCCCAAGAGGCTCATAGTCAGCGTTCAAAAGAAGGGGTGATGGGTGATAAAAGTAGAAATATCTTAGTGGGTGTGTTTTCAGGATACAAGCGATGAAGAGATTCTGAAGGGTTTGCCGTGAACAATGAGAACTTTGGAAATTTGGTAAGAGAAAGTTTATTGGGGAAGAACTATTAATGAAGCAGAAATGGTTTTATGACAAAAATATTAACATACAAATAAAATTGGCATGGTAGCTTGAAGAGAAAGCTGAAAAATTGCGGTTTCTACTTCCAACATAAAGAATGCTAATGTTCCATCATATGATAATGAGAGTTCCACTACAATATGTTTCAAACAGTCCATTCTGAAGGAGATCAGCCCTGGGATTTCTTTGGAAGGAATGATGCTGAAGCTGAAACTCCAGTACTTTGGCCACCTCATGTGAAGAGTTGACTCATTGGAAAAGACTCTGATGATGGGAGGGATTGGGGGCAGGAGGAGAAGGGGTCGTCAGACGATGAGATGGCTGGATGGCATCACTGACTCGATGGACGTGAGTCCGAGTGAACTCTGGGAGTTGGTGATGGACAGGGAGGCCTGGCGTGCTGCGATTCATGGGGTCGCAAAGAGTCGGACATGACTGAGTGACTGAACTGATGTTTAAAGCTTAAAGGATTTTTGAAAGTATTGAATTCTATATCCCTTTCTTTAGTAAGTCACAATTTACCTTAGCATGCTAAAAGACTTGGTGGGACATGTGAGTATAAAAAGACTTAACATCACAGAAATCTTCAAAAACACAAGTGAAAACATTTATTCCATGATTGTGGAACTGAAAAACATCCTGTTTTGTACAAGTGCATTTAAAATATATTCATTTTAGATAATGTTAAATGTAGTATAATAAAAGAAAATTTGGGGGTGAGATTATGCTATTAACAGATACATGGAGAGAATGGCATTTGTTTGAGTCAGAAAAAGGCTGATGGTTAATACACATAAATGTAGAAAATGCTTTAGTAGGGTGAAATGCAAAAAAAAAAAGTAAAGTGCTATTTTTGATGCAAAAACATAACACAAGTAGGAAAACTAAATTTAATTAGAAAACAAATATTATCTGATTTAGAATCTGTATAGAATACAGATCTGTATAGAATACAATCTGATTTAGAATTTGTAAATTTGTATAGAAAAAACATTTTCATTTTAAAAAGCTTAAATGCAGCTACTTAAAGAATACATTTTGATAAGCTACTACTTATATTAAGTGATTTGCATTTATCTTATTTAAATTTAATCACCAATTACCCAGAAAAATAAATGAGTGAAAAAATCAAAGTATAAACAGCTTAAGTAACCATTTTCTATGCAATAAAGACCAGAATCTATAAGCTCAATTTAACTTTTGTTATGGAATAGAACATTTGATTTGCCAAATACTTTCTCTTATACCTAATTGCTATGTTCCTGAGATTAAGGCTAAATTGTATTTTGAAATGGAATGGAACACAACATTTTTGGCATGAGACTATAAAGTAAAGTTTATTTTTAAAATTAGGCTTTGGTTGTAATGCAGCAATTTAAGTTATTTATTCTTCAGTATCACATTATATAAATGTTTTATTTTTTTCCTTAATCTTTGGTTTATCTTGGTTCTTAAATGTGTCAGACATATATTTTCAATACTGTGACTGAATTGAAGCAATAATGGTTTCTGTTCCCTATTCAGATTTTTCGGGGCTGGGGAATACATTTATCTTTACTTTTGCCCATTGTTCTTAAAAAAGTGTTAGCACTTTAATTTTTTTTCTTAATCATTTTGTTCCTTGGCAATCAACTTTTGAATATGTTGCTGCTGCTAAATCTCTTCAACTGTGTCCAACTCTGTCCGACCCCAGAGACTGCAGCACAGCAGGCTCCCATGTCCCTGGGATTCTCCAGGCAAGAACACTGGAGTGAGTTGCCATTTTCTTCTTCAATGCATGAAAGTGAAAAGTGAAAGGGAAGTCACTCAGTCGTGTCCGACTCCTAGGGACCCCATAGATTGCAGCCTATCAGGCTCCTCCATCCATGGGATTTGCCAGGCAAGAGTACTGGAGTGGGTAGCTTAATATTCTTCATTAATTATTTGACTGCATTCACTAATTAAAGAGAAGATACCTAAGCCTGTAGTTTAGCTTGTGGTAAAATTTAAAAATAAGAATTTTATTGAGTCAGTTCAGTTCAGTTGTTCAGTCGTGTCCGACTCTTTGCAACCCCATGAATCACGGCACGCCAGGCCTCCCTGTCCATCACCAACTCCCAGAGTTCACTCAGACTCACGTCCATCGAGCCAGTGATGCCATCCAGCCATCTCATCTTCTGTCGTCTCCTTCTCCTCCTGCTCCCAAACCCTCCCAGCATCAGAGTCTTTTCCAATGAGTAAAACTCTTCACATGAGGTGGCCAAAGTACTGGAGTTTCAGCTTTAGCATCATTTTTCCAAAGAAATCCCAGGGTTGATCTCCTTCAGAATGGACTGGTTGGATCTCCTTGCAGTCCAAGGGACTCTCAAGAGTCTTCTCCAATACCACAGTTTAAAGCATCAATTCTTCAGTGCTCAGCCTTCTTCACAGTCCAACTATAAATGAGGACTATTCAATTTTTTTTAATTTTTTATTGTTCTTAACTTTGCTACATTGTAATTTTCCAGAAGTCTAGCCATTTCAAATTAATTAGCATAAATGTATTTATATTTTACTTAGTCAAATTTAATTCCTAAAAGATATATAATAATGATCCTTCTTTCCTTTCTGATATTGTTTATTTATGTTCTTTTTCATTTTATTTTTTATATAGACATCTTCTTCCATATTTGAAATCCCTAAAGATTGTCAATTTTCTGCCCTGATTTTATTGTTTCCTTTCTGTTGCTTACTTTTAGTCTCATTCTATACAGTCAATAAAAACAAGACCAGGAGCTGACTGTGGCTCAGATCATGAACTCCTTATTGCCAAATTCAGACTTAAATTGAAGAAGGTGGGGAAAACCGCTAGACCATTCAGGTATGACCTAAATCAAATCCCTTATGATTATACAGTGGAAGTGAGAAATAGATTTAAGGGACTAGATCTGATAGATAGAGTGCCTGATGAACTATGGAATGAGGTTCATGACATTGTACAGGAGACAAGGATCAAGACCATCCCCATGGAAAAGAAATACAAAAAAGCAAAATGACTGTCTGGGGAGGCCTTACAAATAGCTGTGAAAAGAAGAGAGGTGAAAAGCAAAGGAGAAATGGAAAGATATAAGCATCTGAATGCAGAGTTCCAAAGAATAGCAAGAAGAGATAAGAAAGCCTTCTTCAGCGATCAATGCAAAAAATAGAGGAAAACAACAGAATGGGAAAGACTAGAGTTCTCTTCAAGAAAATTAGAAATACCAAGGGAACATTTCATGCAAAGATAGGCTCGATCAAGGACAGAAATGGTATGGACCTAACAGAAGCAGAAGATATTAAGAAGAGGTGGCAATAATACACGGAAGAACTGTACAAAAAAGATCTTCACGACCCAGAAAATCATGATGATGTGATCACTAATCTAGAGCCAGACATCTTGGAATGTGAAGTCAAGTGGCCCTTAGAAAGCATCACTACGAACAAAGTTAGTGGAGGGGATGGAATTCCAGTTGAGCTGTTTAAAATCCTGAAAGATGATGTTATGAAAGTGCTGCACTCAATATGCCAGCAAGTATGTAAAACTCAGCAGTGGCCACAGGACTGGAAAAGGTCAGTTTTCACTCCAATCCCAAAGAAAGGCAATGCCAAAGAATGCTCAAGCTACCACACAATTGCACTCATCTCACATGCTAGTAAAGTAATGCTCAAAATTCTCCAAGCCAGGCTTCAGCAATACATGAACCATGAACTCCCTGATGTTCAAGCTGGTTTTAGAAAAGGCAGAGGAACCAGAGATCAAATTGCCAACATCTGCTGGATCATGGAAAAAGCAAGAGAGTTCCAGAAAAACATCTATTTCTGCTTTCTTGACTATGCCAAAGCCTTTGACTGTGTGGATCACAATAAACTATGGAAAATTCTTCAAGAGATGGGAATACCAGACCACCTGACCTGCCTCTTGAGAAATCTGTATGCAGGTCAGGAAGCAACAGTCAGAACTGGACATGGAACAACAGACTGGTTCCAAATAGGAAAAGGAGTACGTCAAAGCTGTATATTGTCACCCTGCTTATTTAACTTATATGCAGAGTACATCATGAGAAACGCTGGACTGGAAGAAATACAAGCTGGAATCAAGATTGCCGGGAGAAATATCAATCACCTCATATATTCAGATGACACCACCCTTATGGCAGAAAGTGAAGAGGAGCTAAAAAGCCTCTTGATGAAAGTGAAAGAGGAGAATTAAAAAGTTGGCTTAAAGCTCAACATTCAGAAAACAAAGATCATGGCATGGTCCCATCACTTCATGGGAAATAGATGGGGAAACAGTGGAAACAGGGTCAGACTTTATTTTGGGGGGCTCCAAAATCACTGCAGATGGTGACTGCAGCCATGAAATTCAAAAACACTTACTCCCTGGAAGAAAAGTTATGACCAACCTAGATAGTATATTCAAAAGCAGAGACATTACTTTGCTGACTAAGGTCCGTCTAGTCAAGGCTATGGTTTTTCCTGTGGTCATGTATGGATGTGAGAGTTGGACTGTGAAGAAGGCTGGGCACCGAAGAATTGATGCTTTTGAACTGTGGTGTTGGAGAAGACTCTTGAGAGTCCTTTGGACTGCAAGGAGATCCAACCAGTCCATTCTGAAGGAGATCAACCCTGGGATTTCTTTGGAAGGAATGATGCTAAAGCTGAATCTCTAGCACTTTGGCCACCTCATGCGAAGAGTTGACTCATTGGAAAAGACTCTGATGCTGGGAGGGATTGGGGGCAGGAGGAGAAGGGGACGACCGAGGATGAGATGGCTGGATGGCATCACTGACTCGATGGACGTGAGTCTGAGTGAACTCCGGGAGTTGGTGATGGACAGGGAGGCCTGGCGTGCTGCAATTCACGGGGTCGCAAAGAGTCGGACACGACTGAGTGACTGAACTGAACTGTACTGAACTTACTCTTCTTATTACACTTTTTAAAGGTGAAGATTAAATAATGAGTTTTAAACTGTTTTCCTTATGTTATATAAGCTTCTCCAGTTATATATTCCCCTATTGGAATGTTTTAGAAGCAACATAAATTCTGAAATGCTGTATTTTTATTATGATTCATTAAGAAATAATCTATATGATTATTCATTCACCCATGAATTCCTTAGAAAAGTTTTAGTTAATTTCCAAATATTTTGGTTTTTTTCTAGCTATCTTATTATTGTACATTTTAAACTTAATATTGCAGTTAAGTATATATGTGTTTATGTATAATCCTTTGAAATTTACTGAAAATTTGTTTATGATTTAGTATATTGTCTTCCTTTGTGAATTTTTCATGTTCAAGTGAATTGTATAACCGACTGAAAAAAAAAAAAAAAAAAGCACAATGTAAGAGTTGCCATCGAGGTTTTATTTGGGGCAAATGAGGATTGCAGCCTGGGAGATAGCACCTCCAATAGCTCTGAGAAACTGCTCCAAGGAGGCAGGGGGGAGGTCACTCTATATGTGATTTTGGTGAAGGGGGAGTATACGTAATCAAGCACATATTTTTTTCCAAAAGGTTTCTACTAGTCTTGTGAAGCTTTGCTAGTTACAAGGAACAGTCATCATCATGAAAGCTTTTAGTATTTTTCTAGGTATGGAGAGCTGCAAGAACTGGGCTCATAAAGTCAGCTCCTGTCTAGGTTTGTCATAGCTATTCTTCTTTTAATTTCGTGACTGCAGTCATCATCCTCATTGATTTCAGAGCCCAAGAGAATGAAGTCTGACACTGTTTCCACTTTTTCCAAAGCTATTTTCCATGAAGTGGTAGGACCGAATGCCATGATCTTCATTTTTGGAATGTTGAGTTTTAAGCCAGCTTTTTACTCTCCTCTTTCATTTTCATCAAGAGGCTATTTAGTTCCTCTTGGCTTTGTGCCATAAGGGTGGTGTCATCTGCATATCTGAGGTTAATAATATTTCTCCAGCAGTCTTGATTGCAGCTTGTGCTTCATCCAGCTCACCATTTCACATGTATTCTGCATATAAGTTAGATAAGCAGGGTGACAATATACAGTCTTGACATACTCCTTTCCCAATTTTGAACCAGTCCATTATTCCATATAAGTTTCTAACTGTTGCTTCTTGAGCTGCATGCAGGTTTCTCAAGCAGCAGGTAACTTTGTCTGATATTCCCAGGGAATGACAAACCACTTCAGTAGCCTTGCCTTGAGAACCCCATGAACAGTATGAAAAGGCACTTTCAGTAGATTATAGTAAAGGAGAGGAATCTTGTGTTTTGGAAAAATGTTTCTTATAATAAGTGGCTAATCAGCCTGACCTTTGCCCAGAGGGTATTTATCTTTATTATACTAGACAACATACTAACCAGCTTGTCAGAGTAGACACTCTCTTTTATCTTCCAACACTGTATGTTATGTAACTGTCTTTCTGAAAATAGTGTGGAATAAATTTCCTGCTTCTACTCACAAAACATGCAGAAACAAGAGCAATACATGCTTGCAGCTCAGTCAAATGAATTTCCAATGCTTTCAGGCTACCCACTGCTCTCAATGACTGAAGAGCACCTCAATTTACATTTAAAAAGGATGTATTCTTCAGTAATGCCTCAATAAACTGAAGATTAAAAGCACCTGGCAAAGTTGCTTTTAGGGATGAGGTTCAGAGAATAATAAAATCATTCTGAGTTTTAGAATTAGGACACAGAATAAAATATTTAGGAGAAAATGGAACCCTTGTGAAGAAACACATGAATCCAGACATGTATAGAAGACAACAGTGATTAGCAGATATGAGGGGACTGATACATGTATACAGAAAGCGAAAAGGGAGAAGGACAGAAAAAAAAAAAAAATCTGAATTTTGATACATGTATACATGGCTTCCCAGGTGGCTCAGGTAAAGAATCTGCCTGCCTATGCATGAGAGTCAGGAGACGCGGGTTCATTCCCTGGGTCGGGAAGATCCCCCAGAGGAGGAAATGGTAAACCACTCCATTATTCTTGTCTGGAAAATCCCATGCACAGAGGATCCTGGTGGGCTACAGTCCATGGGGTCGCAAAGAGTCAAACACAGCTGAGCGACTAACAGAGAGAGATGTGTGTGTGTGTGTGTGTATTTTTGGAAGTAAGCATTAGAAAATCATAGTTGAAATCTTAGTTGTATATATGGTATCTTTTCTTATTGTTGCAGTTATGTATTTCCTCCTTACCCTCTGTGCTTTCTCATTTCATTGTTGGCTTCTGAACTTTGATCTTGGCTGTGTGAACTGTCTTGGACAATGGGGTTTTAAAAGATATGACCTTTGCCATTATTCAAACAGAAGCTATGAGTATATTTAACAGCTAGTTTGAGGCACTCTTGCCTAGCCCTTCTCTATAGCAGCCTATTCCACATGGTAAAATGCCTTTCAGCCTGGATTATGAAATGGAAATGAGAAGCTATATAAAGGCTAACCTGGGTAAGCAAACTGGGGTCAAAACTAGTCCAGTGGAACCTTGCTGAAGCTCATAAGGCTGTGCCAACCCAACCAGTCCCAACCTTAGGAAAGCCTAGCAAATCCACAACTGTTCCACTACACTCGTAAGTCTTAAGCAAAACAAAGCATTGTTTTAAAACACTGAAGAGTGTTTGCTGCACAGGATCAGTTAATCAAAGTTAATACAAGATTCATAAAATCATTTTGGAAAAGTGGATAGAAAAAAGCTACATTTCAAGGTTTGTTTTAATCAAATGTGTATTAAATATTCTGTAATTTGGGGAGAAAATATCATTGATATGAATTATGAAACCTAAAGTTTAGTTTCTGCCCTCCAATTAACACAGAGTGAACCTGAGAAAGCCAGCTAGTTTCTAAAATTCAAATATTTCACTTAGGATGTGAGGGAGTTGAAAAACTGATCTCTAAAAGTTTAAAATTTAAACTTTAAAATTTAAAATCCCATTTTAAAATTCTCTGACTTGATGTTTTTCCTCGTCGAAACGTCGCTTTTTGAATATAGACTGCATCAAGGACTGTGAAAATTGGGATATTTCACCATACTTATAAGATTAAAAAGTAGTCTGTTACAATTTTGTGAATGCTGGCAGAACACAAGATACTTTGGGGATAGAAATGAAGAGCAAGTTATTTCTGTACTACAGGGTGATAAGAACAGTACTGGATGACAACATGCATGTGGAGGATTGTGTGAGAGAGGAAACCTAAGCTTAGAAGACCTGGATTTTTTATTATTATTATTTTAATAACAAGCAGTAAATATACCACCCTGGGGAGACACTGTACTTTTGATCTTCAAAAGCTTCATTATAAGAATATCATTAGAAAAACAGTGTAGAAAGAGGCAGTCAGTGACTCTGCTCACAAGACATGCAAAAAATGTGATAGACTCATAGAGAATTAACCCCACACAAACTTTAGAAAAGCATTTCCTGGTATAACATTTTTAGTCTGTTAGTACACAGAAAAATTTAATCAGTACAAAGTACAGGGAATAACTTTAAGTGTAAATTAGTGTCAGAATTTATTTTGTGTAAGCTATCTACTAATAAAAATTTACTCTTTCTGTTAATTTTGCCTGTATTTATTGTCAGTGAGTGCCTAGCATGCCTTTCATATTGCAAAGAGTTTACAATGAATATAAGATATAGTCCAAATTCCATTAATAGGTAAAGTAAATAATGTGCCTGATCATTGTATTGAGGAACATGCAATTGAGTGCCAAACACATTTTCTGAGTAGGCGCTTCAGTTCAGTTCAGTTCAGTTCAGTTCAGTCGCTCAGTCATGTCCGACTCTTTGCAACCCCATATATTGCAGCACGCCAAGCCTCCCTGTTCATCACCAACTCCCAGAGTTCATTCAGACTCACGTCCATTGAGTCAGTGATGCCATCCAGCCATCTCATCCTCTGTCATCCCCTTCTCCTCCTGCCCCCAATGCCTCCCAGCATCAGAGTCTTTTCCAGTGAGTCAACTCTTCGCATGAGGTGGCCAAAGTACTGGAGTTTCAGCTTTAGCATCATTCCTTCCAAAGAACGCCCAGGCCTGATCTCCTTCAGAATGGATCGGTTGAATCTCCTTGCAGTCCAAGAGACTCTCAAGAGTCTTCTTCAACACCACAGTTCAAAAGCATCAATTCTTTGGTGCTTAGCGTTCTTCACAGTCCAACTCTCACATCCATACATGACCACGGGAAAAAGCATAGCCTTGACTAGATGGACCTTAGTCGGCAAAGTAATGTCTCTGCTTTTGAATATGCTATCTAGGTTGCTCATAAATTTTCTTCCAAGGAGTAAGCGTCTTTTAATTTCATGGCTGCAGTCACCATCTGCAGTGATTTTGGAGCCCCAAAAAATAAAGTCTGACACTGTTTCCACTGTTTCCCATCTATTTCCCATGAAGTGATGGGACCGGATGCCATGATCTTTGTTTTCTGAATGTTGAGCTTTAAGCCAACTTTTTCACTCTCCTCTTTCACTTTCATCAAGAGGCTCTTTAGTTCCTCTTCACTTTCTGCCATAAGGGTGGTGTCATCTGCATTTCTGAGGTGATTGATATTCCTCCTGGCAATCTTGATTCCAGCTTGTGTTTCTTCCAGGCCAGCGTTTCTCATGATGTACTCTGCATATAAGTTAAATAAGCAGGGTGACAATATACAGCCTTGACGGACTCCTTTTCCTATTTGGAACCAGTCTGTTGTTCCATGTCCAGTTCTAACTGTTGCTTCCTGACCTGAATACAGATTTCTCAAGAGGCAGGTCAGGTGATCTGGTATTCCCATCTCTTGAAGAATTTTCCATAGTTTATTGTGATCCACACAGTCAAAGGCTTTGGCATAGTCAATAAAGTAGAAATAGATGTTTTTCTGGAACTCTCTTGCTTTTTCCATGATCCAGCGGATGTTGGCAATTTGATCCCTGGTTCCTCTGCCTTTTCTAAAACCAGCTTAAACATCAGGGATTTCACAGTTCACTTATTGCTGAAGCCTGGCTTGGAGAATTTTGAGCATTACTTTACTAGCATGTGAGATGAGTGCAATTGTGTGGTAGTTTGAGCATTCTTTGGCATTGGCTTTCTTTGGGATTGGAATGAAAACAGACCTTTTCCAGTCCTGTGGCCACTGCTGAGTTTTCCAAACTTGCTGGCATATTGAGTGCAGAACTTTCACAGCATCATCTTTCAGGATTTGAAATAGCTCAACTGGAATTCCATCACCTCTGCTAGCTTTGTTTGTAGTGACACTTTCTAAGGCCCACTTGACTTCCCATTCCAGGATGTCTGACTCTAGATGGGTGATCACACCTTCATGATTACATGGGTCATGAAGATCATTTTTGTACAGTTCTTCTGTGTATTCTTGCCACCTCTTCTTAATATCTTCTGCTTCTGTTAGGTCCATACCATTTCTGTCCTTTATCGAGCCCATCTTTGCATGAAATATTCCCTTGGTATCTCTAATTTTCTTCAAGAGAGCTCTAGTCTTTCCCATTCTGTTCGTGTCCTCTATTTCTTTGCATTGATCGCTGAAGAAGGCTTTCTTATCTCTTCTTGGTATTCTTTGGAACTCTGCATTCAGATGCTTATATCTTTCCTTTTCTCCTTTGTTTTTCGCCTCTCTTCTTACACAGCTATTTATAAGGCCTCCCCAGACAGCCATATTGCTTTTTTGCATTTCTTTTCCATGGGGATGGTCTTGATCCCTGTTTCCTGTACAATGTCACGAACCTCCTCCATAGTTCATCAGGCACTCTATCTATCAGATCTAGTCCCTTAAATCTATTTCTCACTTCCACTGTATAATCATAAGGGATTTGATTTAGGTCATACCTGAATGGTCCATCAGTTTTCCCTACTTTCTTCAATTTAAGTCTGAATTTGGCAATAAGGAGTTCATGATCTGAGCCACAGTCAGCTCCTGTTCTTGTTTTTGTTGACTGTATAGAGCTTCTCCATCTTTGGCTACAAAGAATATAATCAACCTGATTTCGGTGTTGACCATCTGGTGATGTCCATGTGTAGTCTTCTCTTGTGTTGTTGGAAGAGGGTGTTTGCTATGACCAGTGCATTTTCTTGGCAAAAATCTATTAGTCTTTGCCCTGCTTCATTCTGCCATTCCAAGGCCAAATTTACCTGTTACTCCAGGTGTTTCTTGAGTTCCTACTTTTGCATTCCAGTCCCCTATAATGAAAAGGACATCTTTTTTGGGTGTTAGTTCAAGCAGGTCTTGTAGGTCTTCATAGAACCCTTCAACTTCAGCTTCTTTAGCGTTACTGGTTGGGGCATAGACTTGGATTACTGTGATATTGAATGGTAGGTGCTAGGGAGAAAGAAACAGACAAAAATAAAACAAAAATTGACATGATTTTGAGTAACCAAAAAGGATTTCATGACAAAGGAGGAGTTAACATCGACAGTAAGGTAAGTAATCTTACATGGAAAGGAAGATGTTTTCAAAGCAACAGCTTAAAGTGTTCTAGTTTCTATTATACTGTGATGTTGTTGTTCATCCTCTAAGTCATCTCCGACTCTTTGTGACCCAATGGACTGCAGCTTGCCAAGCTTCCCTGTCCTCTACTATCTCCTGGAGTTTGCTCAAGTTCATGTCCATTGAGTTGGTGATTTTATCTAATCATCTCCTCCTCTGTCACCCTCTTCTTTTATCTTCAATCTTTCCCAGAATTAGTGTCTTTTCTCATGAGTTGGCTCTTTACATCAGGTGGCTAGACTATTGGAGCTTCAGCTTCATCAGTGTTTCCAATGAATATTCAGGATTGATTTCCTTTAGGGTTGACTGGTTTGATCTCCTTCCAGTCCAAAGGACTCTCAAGAGTCTTCTCCAACACCACAGTTTGAAAGCATCAAACTACTTCTTCAGTGCTCAGCCTTTTTTTATGGTCCAACTGTGATATAGACCAGGAAATCAGCTTAGCATCTTGAGTATTAGCAATTAAATTTGACAATAACCCTTTGAAGTAGGCATTAAAATTTTATTGATCTTATTTTTAATTGAGGAAATTAAAGTTCAAGGAGCAAAATGACTTATTTGGGATTTTGTTGTTGTTGTCTTGATTTTTTTGGCCCAGCCATCCATCTTTCGGGATCTTAGTTCCCTGACCAGAGATGGAACCCTGGGGCCCTGGCACTGGAAGTTCAGCATCCTAACCATTTCACAGCCAGGGAACTCCCCCAAATGACTTGCTAAGGATGATATAACAGACAAATTGAGAAGGCCTTTGTCTTACATTCATTAGGTTCTAATCTCTTGTTCTTTGAAAAAGCCATACCCACCTTTGATAATGAGTAGAAAAAAAATGTTTTGAAGCTGTGTAAAATTGAAATTGTACATTTGATCATATATAATTATTTTTATGTACTATATAAACATTTTATCAAAATTAAAACAACAGACTACTCATTTTACAACAGTGGATGAGGAAGATTTAGAGGTAATTTACCAGCTATATACTTATAACATGTATACTGCAGATAAGTGTGTGTATGTGTATGTGTGAGAGAGAGAGAGAGAGGAGAGAGAAAGAGAGGGACGTAGATCTTCTTGAGTTTGGGGATTGCTTGCATTTTAACAATTCAAAATATACAAGTTGCTTAGTTGTATATCATAACTGAGTTATTTTATATTTCACTGGGGAGCAAGTTTATGTATAAGCATGAGGATTCATGGTTATCTATTAATTTCACTGTTGAATCCATTAAAATATATTGTCATTGAAAGAGGAAAAAATGAATTATTTCTCCTTAAATTATTTCAAAGTGCTCTCTTTTAGAATTTATATTTGGTTTTGCATTTCAATTTTAATTTAATTTATATCTCTACACAGATTTTTTTTTTTTAAACTTGATGTCCTAGAAAGAAAATTGTGCATATCCCTGTAATGCAATTTTTTAGGTAAAAATCTAAGGAAACTGAGCCAGTATGGTCAGAACTTAAATTTTGTACTGTAGAAGTGAATCAAATTTTTGTTTCTTTGGTGACATTTCTGTTAAGTTATATATTATTGTTATTGTCTCACTTATTTTAGATTTTCAAATATAACTGATATAAGGTAGTTCATAGCATGGTCGCAAAGAGTCATACATGACTGAAGCGACTTAGCACACATGCACAGTTCATAAAATTATCTTGTGAGTTTTTTCAGTTGTCTGTTTAATTACCATTTTGATGCTCTTCATTCTTCCTATCACCTCAGTTCAGTTCAGTTCAGTCGCTCAGTCGTGTCCGACTCTGCGACCCCATGAATCGCAGCACGCCAGGCCTCCCTGTCCATCACCATCTCCCGGAGTTCACTCAGACTCACGTCCATCGAATCCGTCATGCCATCCAGCCATCTCATCCTCGGTCATCCCCTTTTCCTCCTGCCCCCCAAAATTTTCAATGTCTTCAACATATTCTAAGTGGACAGTTATATGTTTCAGTCACTTTAATAGGTGTTATTCACTATATTTTGATTCCATGGTTACTGTTAAAGAGTTAAATGCTAGTCTTATTATTACTTCTTTGTAGGTAATAAATCTTTTTACCTAGTTTTTCAGCATTTTATCCCAGTTTTGGATATCAGTAGTTATAATTACAATGTCTAAGTGAGATATTCTTTATATTTATCTTACTTCCGGTGGGTGATTTTTTTGCATTTCTTATAAAATACAAGTTTTGAAAATTGTTCAGCTATTTCTTCAAATACTTTCTGTCCCTTTCTCTTTATCTCTTCTTCTGAGACGCCAGTGAATGGATATTAGACCTCTGCTCTATGTTTTATAATTTTAAAGGCTTTTTCTTTCTTTTATCCTTATTTGCTTTAGTGTATTGATCTGTTTATTTTTCAGCTTATATTCTCTTAAGTCTGTAAAGTATTTTGTTAATTTATTTCAATTAATTTTTAAAATTTCTATGTTTTTTAAAATTTTCCATTTATTTATTATTTTTATTGATGACTCCCTGATCTCTGGTGAAATTCTCTCCCATTTTCTTAAAAATATTTGCCATAGCTATTTTAAAGTCCATATACGATAACCCAGATCTGGGTCTTGGATGCTTCTGGTTACATTGCCTAATTGGTAAGGACTGATCCTTAGAAATTTTTCATGGAATACCAGCTATTTTCCATTAAAAACTGTAGGAGCTCTAAATGATACCTCTTCTGAGGTAAGACTGACTTTATGCTCAAACAAGCATGTATAATGTGAAGTAGATATCCTTCTTTAATCAGAGACCCACGTATTTAAATTTTTTTGAAGACCAGTGTTTTTCTGATCCACCTCCACTGATTCCATGTGATCTTCTAAGAGTCCCAATAGACGATTTATTATATTTACCAGTGCCCTTCTTTTTTAGAGGCTCCTCTGTTCCAATTCTTTCTCTCCAGTAATGCAAGACTTTCAAAAACTGCACTACATTTTCTTGTAGGTTTCCCACCCACCCTTCTGAAAAGATTATAGATGCAGAGATGATTGTACATAAAAGAGGAAAGCAATGGATATTTCACTTCTATGCACCATATTTATCTCTAGAGTATTAGTCATGAAGTCCTTGCTTCCTTGGCTTATTCGTTGTCTATTTCTTTTTTATTTTACCCTTTGTTATCTCATGAGTCTTCTGGTCTGCTCTTAATTAGCCAATTTCCCCAGTGGCCCAATTTATAGATCCCCCGTGCCTCTCACCAGATGTATTTTATACTTATCTTAGATAAATATAAATCAGAAGCATAGGTCTCATATTTGATGTAGATCATTATGTTATATTTTCTCCCTTGCTGGTATCACAATACTATATCTCTAAATCCTTGTCATTGTAGGATAAAATGAAGCTGAATTTAGGCAATAAACCTATCACCATAATTATGAATTAATATAATGAAGTTGGAAGTTGCTAATGAAACGAAATGAAGAATTGGATTCTTTCAGAGATCCATGTTTAATTTTGTGCCCTTTAAATAAGACTTTATGGAAACATCTCAGTTATACATTTGTTGAATAGTAACTTAAAATTAAAACTAGGCTAGGCTGAATTTCTCTATTAGTTTATGATATCCTTGCAATAAGATTCTGCTACAGTTCATTATTTCTGACATGATATATATATATATATATATATATGTATATGTATATAATGTTCCTTATGAAGTATTCTTTTCAGCTTTAACAAATATATTTAAAATTATTTGTTTTTCCTGAAAACATTAAGGAAAAAGTGATCACAAATATTCACATTAATATTTGGCTATACTGCTTCAGTCAGTTCAATTGCTCAGTTGTGTCCAATTCTTTGTGACCACATGGACTGCAGCACACCAGGCTTCCCTGGCCATCACCCACTCTAGGAGCTTGCTCACACTCATGTCCATTGAGTCAGTGATGCCATCCAACCATCTCATCCTTTGTTGCCCCCTTCTCCTCCTGCCTTCAATCTTTCCCAGTATCAGGGGCCTTTTCAATGAGTCATTTCTTCACATCAGGTGGCCAAAGTATTGGAGCTTCAGCTTCAGCATCACTCCTTCCAGTGAATATTCAGGATTGATTTCCCTTAGGATGGACAGGTTGAACCTCCTTGCAGTCCAAGGGACTCTAAAGAGTCTTCTCCAACACCACTGTTCAAAAGCATCAATTCTTCGGTGCTCAGTTTTCTTTATAGTCCAACTCTCACATCCATACATGACTACTGGAAAAACCATAGCTTTGACTGCACGGACCTTTGTTGGCAAAATTATGTCTCTGCTTTTTAATATGCTGTCTAGTTGGTCATAGCTTTTCTTCCAAGAGCAAGTGTCTTTTAATTTCATGGCTGCAGTCACCATCTGCAGTGATTTTGGAGCCCAAGGAAATAAAGTCTGTCACTGTTTCCATTGTTTCTCCATGTATTTGCCATGAAGTGATGGGACCGGATGCCATGATCTTTGTTTTCTGAATGTTGAATTTTAGACCAGCTTTTTCTTTTTCTTTTTTTTTTTTTATTTTTGGTTGTACAGCTTACCTTTCAAGTTACAAATATAATTAGAAAACAAAAATGTATATAACACATATTTTTGTTATATAGGTATGGGTGAGTCTTACAAGTATTAGCTCAGTCAGTGAAGTAAGATGAATTTTATTTCAGGTTCCTTGTCAATATATTGTTGTATTGACATATTTTTGTTTTATTCTTGGAATGCAGAAATCAACTTTTAAAATGTACAGGAAGGATCAGACAGAAATGTTGAACTTTGTACTGAAGATATTTTTGATATCGTTTCCTGGGTCTAAGAAACAATGCTATCTATAATTAAAGAAATAATATCCACTATGCTCTCTGACCTAAAAATATCTTAGAAAAACATTAAAAAAAAACCTTAATGTGCTATGAGACAGTTAACAATATTAAATTGGTGAAACCTTTCATCAGTAGGTACAATGAGTCCAAAGCAGTTACCTTGATGTCCTACAGTCACTTCATCCTCAGAAACAAAAGCAAAACAAAACAAAAACTGAAAGCCTCATTCATTTAACCTATATTCTCCAGTCCAACTTACAGAAGTGACACAAATCATGTCATTATGTTTTGGGTAGAATAGATATCTACATACTCTTCAAAAAGACTTTAAGAGGAATCATAGAAAAAAGGAACAAAAACACAACAAACAAACAAAAAAAGATTGGTGAGAGAAGGAACAATGAAAGAAATCTCTGTTCTAGGGCTTTAGTTTCCTCTTTCTGCTTAGTAATTACCTGTAGGAGAGAAAAAAGAGAGAGAGAAGCAGAGAGAGAGAATATATTTAGAACATATTTTATGTATGTAAGTTGTTACTCAAATTCTATTTCCTGCTGCTGCTGCTGCTAAGTCGCTTCAGTAGTGTCCGACTCTGTAAGACCCCATAGACGGCAGCCCACCAGGCTCCCCCGTCCCTGGGATTCTCCAGGCAAGAACGTTGGAGTGGGTTGCCGTTTCTTTCTCTAGTGCATGAAAGTAAAAAGTGAAAGTGAAGTCGCTCAGTCGTGTCCGACTCTTTGCGACCCCATAGACTGCAGCCTACCAGGCTCCTCCGTCCATGGGATTTTCCAGGCAAGAGTGCTGTAGTGGGGTGCCATTGCTCTATTTCCTACCAAGATTCATTTAAATGATGCTAACAAACAATTTACAGCATACTTATTTGGCACCCATTCAATACAAAATCACAGTACATTGGTTTCCATCCATCAGAGTTGTTACTAAAATTTATTGTTATTATATTAGCTCACCCATGCTGTAGTAAGGCAGGATGCTTCTTGAGAGGCATAGCTTTTTTTCATCTTAATTCATCAGTGCATGGCATAGTGTTTGTTACACAGGTAGAATCTATAGTTTTCTCAAACTAAATAGTAAATAACCAAGTTTTACTTAAGACTTAGTTAATCAACTGGATCTAGAATATCAAAATATACAAGATGAGATAGTGAAGAAGTGCTTCTCCATTAATGATACGTTTGTATCACTCCAACACCAGAATTTAGCACTGTATCAGACATTCATTAAGTAATAATCATGAGTAAACTTGGTTTTCTTACTTTAAAATATTTTCATAACTGTATCCTTTAAATATATGAAAGTTTTATTTTTTTACATTTGCTTAAAAATTATAATTTAATTTTGCACATAAATGATATTTTAGTCAGAGTTAGGGCTTCTCTGATAGTTCAGGCAGTAAAGAATCTGCCTGCAATGAAGGAGACCCAGATTTGATCCCTGGGTTGGGAATATCCCCTGGAGAAGGGAATGGCTACCCACTCTGGTATTCTTGCCTCGAGAATTCCATGGACAGAGGAGCCTGGGAGACTATAGTCCATGGGGTCACAAAGAGGTGGACACAACTGAGCAACTAACATTTTCACTTCAAATTCTTACAATAGCAGAAAAATGCCTTTTTAAACATGCTAAATGTTTTCTCTTTATAATTTATTGTTGACTTTGAACTTAATTGAATTATGGTTAGATAATGTGGTCTGTACACTACATTAATAATGTGAAGCACTTTTAGGGGTTAGTGTAAGGTGAATATTGAATGTACTCTGTATGGTTTATATATTAGTAATTATAAGTTTAATATTTTCACCTTAGAACACAATGGACTATGTTTATCATCAAAATCTTCTACAAAATTATATTTTTCATAATAACCTGTTAATCAGAGATGTCATTGGCAAGGGGCAATGTCAGAGTGCAGGATATTGTATATTAATGTATGATTTTAAAGATCTTGTTAATTGTAAGTGGCAGAGACAGATTACTGATTTTAGTGATAAGGAACTATATTTTTACTTGCTATTTTCTTGTCAGTGTATTGTGCTATAATTTTATATAATAAAATGTGCAGTTTACTATAGGTCAAATTTACCTACAAAAGATGTTTTAAGAAAAATAAAATGTGACTTTTTCAGTCAGAAAATTTTTACTATCCATTTTCTCATGTAAAGTGCAATATTTCAAATACCTCATTCTGCTATGGCTTTCTCAGCTCCTCTCCCAAACTTTCATAAAACCAAAACCTTTTCTCTATTCCTGTCAATACAAATACAAATCAGTCAATACAAATACAAATCAGTCCTCTGAATCATCTCATGTGATAAATTTCAGTTTTAGCCCAAGTCTGGTTTTCAGCATCCACTTCATTTTGGAATGAAAGGTTTTCCTGTCCTTTGTTGTGCTCTAACCCGTGCATGTATACAGACTTTTAAAAGATATTCTATTATCCTGTTAAGTTTTGCTTTTGGTATTTAGAAATTATTTTTAAGGTAACCAGTTTTCCATCTCACCAAAACTCAGAAACACTGTTACTAAAACGATAGAAAAATATATTATTGGAACAGATCTGTCCTTCAGTTCCTTGAAAACCAGATGTAATTTATGAGCTTGATTTTATTAGAAAAAAATTGTATATGTACAATCTTGAAATCTGAGTTCCTGGTGGGGAGGGGGCTAAGCATATATATATATATATTTTTTTTTTCCTATTCACTTGATATTCAGTGATTATGTACTAATAGTTAGAGGTACAGCCCTAGGCATCACATATACAGCAGAGTAATAAATGTAATGGATCCTCTCCTATAAAGAGCTTAATTAGTGTGGAGTTTAACAATACCATATATTATATATGTAACATAATTTTAGATGGATATAGTGCCTTTAATTAAAAATTCAGCTGAATATGATAAAAGATAATGGCTGTGAGGGCATTAATGTTATATAGTATTATTAAGAAACATTTGCCTGAGGAGATACTATTAGAAAACAAAATAAAACAAGATAGAGGTCCAGGTAAAAGTTAACATTTGATGTGCTTGGTTCCTGCTCCTCTGTTTCAATGCTTCAAGAAAACTTCAGGCCCATCTTCCCTAGTGAAGTTTTATTCCCACAACTTCTCCCAATGTTACGCAAGATTTAATTTCTATAATAATTCCCTTATCACATATATTGAGTCAGCTTCTCTTAGTGAACTGTGACATCGATGATAAATTATAAAAATAAAAGTGAATCTTGTGTGCGAAACTGAATAGGCTGCAATGGGGTTATTCTTTGTAAGTTGAACTAATAACCCTATTGCAACTCTAGTGACAAGTTTCCTCATTTCTTCCCACCCTCTTTTTTTATCTGCAGTCATTATGAATGATTAAAGTCAACCACCTTGGCAGTTGTCAGAAGGAAATCCCCAGATTCACTGATAAAACAAAGTTTCAATTAGGTGTTTGTAACTTCAGTGACTTCCATAGTGGCTCAGCAGTAAAGAATCTGTCTGCAATGCAGGAAAGGTGGGTTCAATCTTTGGCTTAGGAAGATCCCCTGGAGAAGGAAATGGCAACCCACTCCAGTATTCTTGCCTGAGAAATCCCATGGAGTGAAGAACCTGGCAGGCTACAGTCTATGGGGTCCTAAGAGTCCGACATAACTTAGTGACTTAACATTAACAAGCAACAATTCATAATTTGAGTGCTGCATGCAAATAATTATCTGAAATGAGAAGATATTTCTCTCTATAATTGTAACACCTTGAAAACAAGGTGAGCATCAGTTCAGTTCAGTTCAGTTCAGTTCAGTTGCTCAGTTGTGTCCAACTCTCCGCGACCCCATGAATCGCAGCATGAAGACTACCCAGATCTTTAAAAAAAATTCCTTGAACTGACTTAGCCAATGTCATTCCACAAATGTCATAAAATAAGGAGGAAATTATTATTAGATTAGTTTGTTGGGTGTTATAAATGTTAGAGAAATAGAGAAGAAGAAATATGAACACTAAATACCTTTTTTGTCTCTTACTTCTGAATGTTCAAACAAATGCAAGGGTGGAAATGATATTTGACTAAATTATACACCTGATGTGCATTCAGTACATTTTAGTTTCCCATATAGTATTTTTTTCAACCCAGAGAACCCTCCCTCGTCAAGAAAAATAGTATGATTACCTTATGTATAGGTGAACAAACCACAAAAAATAAGATATTACAACTGAAACATTATTATTTTTTTCTTTACAATTCTGAAACATTATTTTTTAATCTTAAGAAAATCCCCTATCAAGGCAAGCCCAGCTGGGAGGCTGTATAAATTAATCTCCATATTAAATAAGCAATTCACCACAAGATAAATCGAGGAACTCTATTTTTAGTGTATTTCTCAAGTTTCTATCTAATTGTATTCTTAGGCTTACATTTAATCTATTTTTAATATCAAGGGTGGATTAATTTCACTCTGATTGTTTTAGAAATAAGGTTTACTCAAACATTAATTTTTTCAGATTACATCTTGACAAAATGTCTCATTAGAAAATTATTTTTAAAATTTGAAAGAGCCTTATTAAAAAAAAAAGTACCTTTGGGTCACATGTGAGACCTAGATGGCTTAAAGATAAAGTAGTCTCCTGTGTATTTATTAAATATTTAGATGTTCAGTTCAGCCACTCAGTTGTGTCCAACTCTTTGCAACCCCATGAATTGCAATATGCCAGGCCTCCCTGTCCATCACCAACTCCCAGAGTTCACTCAAACTCATGTCTATTGAGTCGGTGATGCCATCCAGCCATCTCATCCTTGGTTGTCCCCTTCTGCTCCTGCCACCAATCCCTCCCAGCATCAGAGTCTTTTCCAATGAGTCAGCTCTGTGCATGAAGTGACCAAAGTATTGGAGTTTCAGCTTTAGCATCAGTTCTTCCAATGAACACCCAGGACTGATCTCCTTTAGAATGGATTGGTTGGATCTCCTTGCAGTCCAAGGGACTCTCAAGAATCTTCTCCAACACCACAGTTCAAAAGCAGCAATTCTTCAGTGCTCAGCTTTCTTCACAGTCCAACTCTCACATCCATACATGACCACTGGAAAAACCATAGCCTTGACTAGACGGACTTTTGTTGGCAAAGTTATGTCTCTGCTTTTGAATATGCTATCTAGGTTGTTCATAACTTTCCTTCCAAGGAGTAAGTGTCTTTTAATTTCATGGCTGCAATCACCATCTGCATTTTGGAGTCCCCCAAAATAAAGTCTGACACTGTTTCCATTGTTTGCCCATTTATCTGCCATTATCTCCTTTTCCTATTTGGAACCAGCCTGTTGTTCCATGTCCAGTTTTAACTTTTGCTTCCTGACCTACATACAGGTTTCTCAAAAGGTAGGTCAGGTGATCTTGTATTCCCATCTCTCTCAGAATTTTCCACAGTTTATTGTGATCCACACAGTCAAAGGCTTTTGCATAGTCAATAAAATAGAAATAGATGTTTTTCTGGAACTCTCTTGCTTTTCTGATGATCCAGTGGATGTTGGCAATTTGATCTCTGGTTTCTCTGCCTTTTTTTAAACCAACTTGAACATCTGGAAGTTCATGGTTCATGTATTGTTGAAGCCTGGCTTGGAGAATTTTGAGCATTACTTTACTAGTGTATGAGATGAGTGCAATTGTGTGGTAGTTTGAGCATTCTTTGGCATTGCCTTTCTTTGCAATTGGATTGAAAACTGACCTTTTCCAGTCCTGTGGCCACTGCTGATTTTTCCAAATTTGCTGGCATATTGAGTGCAGCACTTTCACAGCATCATCTTTCAGGATTTGAAATAGCTCAACTGGAATTCCATCACCTTCACTAGCTTTGTTCATAAAGTGGAAGTGATAAATAGATTTAAGGGACTAATCTGATAGATAGAGTGCCTAATGAACTATGGACAGAGGTTCCTGATATTGTACAGGAGACAGGGATCAAGACCATCCCCATGGAAAATAAATGCAAAAAAAAAAAAAAAATTTAGATGTTAGGGATATACAAAAACAAAATTACAATTTTTTGTGCCAAGAATAATGCATGGATCCATAATAGACTTAGTTTCACAGTGTTTTCTTTGTGACAATAATTTTAAGAATTTCTAATTCATTGATTTCATTAAATGTTAATAGAATAAAGCTTAGGACTCACAATAGAATAGACACATTCTGGGGGTTTCAAAGAGTGTTGCCACTGGTTAAGATATAGGCAGAATGTGTGGAGATCAATCTCAAATTCCCTGGCACAACATCAACAACATTACAGACTCTATCTATGCAAGTGTCTTTTTAGGCTGGAAAAGTGAAATGCTAAAAATTAGTGTTCCTCTTGTTCAGAGCCTTCATATGGAAACTCCAAGCAAATCAAATATATTTTCTTTAATACTGTGATGTTCTCTAATCTTTCAATAAGAGCAAAACCAGAGTTTACATTATCCCATTGCGCTTTCTTAACCAAAGTAGGTATCTACCAGCCATGTGACCCAGTTGAGCCTTATGATGTTGATACTCACAGGTAGAAGAACAGACAGGGTTTGGTACGTCATTGATGGTTCCACTTAATCCTATCTCACCTGTTGTGTTTTTTTTGCCCTTTTCCCTTTTTCCTGTTCTTATGTTCCATGCAGTTCACATAGCCATGCCCAACATGGTTCTGTCTGTGGCCAGAGGAAAGAGTAAAGAGAGGTAATTTGGTTCTTTCCTATATCTTACTTAGCCTACTGTAAGGACACACTCATGTGCAGGATCGCTATTAACCAAAACAGTATTTTTACATGGAGACACCACTGTCATTCATAAGCAGACAGTTTCCTCTGTGAGCTGATAAACAGAATGCAGGCTATAGAGTTGCTAAAGATTATTGATCATGATTTATCAAAATTTTCTCACACTAAAACTTAACAAAGCTTTGTAAAGCGCCAAGGCTTCCTTCACTGTATGTGGAAAAAAATGTTATTACAAAATCAATTTTATTAAAAAACTGTTTTTGTTGATGTTAAATGAACTAAGGAATATGGATAAAGGAAGTCTCACCACTAAACGTGTCACTTGTTTGATGTGGAGCCACAGCACAGCTAGTTTGTATTACTAATTTGAAATTTAATTTTCTCAAATATAAAATAGAGACAGGTAATACCAAACTTGAATTTCTTTGAGGGTCAAATGAAAAATGTTTAATACTTGAGAGTTTAAATTCTTTATGATCACACAGTTAGCAGATGATGGGGCCAGGATATGAAACCAGTGACTTCAGAACCAGATTCTTCCATTAGGTCATACATGCTAACTAGGAAGTCACAGCAAAATCTGCTCATGGCATGAAGGGGAAAGAGTGCTGGCTGTGTGAATGTGTGTATGTGTGATGTGCTCTTCCAACTAGTGTTAAAGGCAGAATTTAGAAAGGTTTAGACTTGTTTTTCTGTTATTTACTTCTCTATTCATATGCACTGTACTCCTATCACATCCCACAGAGCTGTTCTGAGTGTAGAACTGAGCCATAGGAATCTTTGATTATGTAAATGAAACAGCTCATCTAAGCAGCTCCATGAAGAGAGAAAAAAGCAAAGGAGTAAACCCAGACATGAATTCAGCTAATAAAGCCTATAGGGAATTCTGCTTATATTTTATTCTCCTATGGAGCTGAAAAATCTTTCATTTGGTGTGGAGTATCATGGTTTCGCTGTAAATGAGTTTCACTCAGTTTTGTACAAGTGTGTGTATGCGTTTGTGTATACTTGCACATATGTATGTATGTATGTGTGTGTATGTGCATGGCAAATGGGTGTTAGAGCTTGAATAGCTATGTTTTTTATTTCCTTATATAATCATGTTATAAAACAATCAAAAGGATAATTTAGAGAGTGGGTATCATTATACATGGGCTTCCCTTGTAGCTCAGCTGGCAAAAGAATGCACCTGCAGTGCAGGAGAGCCCACTTCTATTTCTGAGTTGGGAAGAAGGGATAGTCTACTCACTCCAGTATTCTTGGGCTTTCCTGGTGGCTCAACTGGTAAAGAATCCTCCTGCAATATGGGAGACCTGGGTTTGACCCCTGGGTTGGAAAGATCCCCTGGAAAAAGAAATGGCTACCCACTCCAGTATTCTGACCTGGAGAATTCCATGGTAGCAAAGAGTTGGACACAACTGAGTGACTTTCACTTTATACATTTCTTTTTAAAATTAATTTTTATGGAGTATAGTTGATTTACAATGTTGTGTTAGTTTCAGCTGTACAGCAGGGTCAATTACACATACACACATATAAACTCTTTTTTAGATTCTATTCCCATATAGATCATTACAGTGTATTGAAAAGAGTTCCCTGTGCTATTCAGAGGTTCTTATTAGCTGTGTGTGTGGGTTAGTCACTCACACATGTCCAATTCTTTGTTACCCCATGGTCTGTAACCTGCCAGGTTCCTCTGCCCATGGAATTCTCCAGACAAGAATACTAGAGTGGGTTGCCATTTCCTTCTCCAGGGGATCTTCCCCACTCAGGGACTGAACTCAGGTCTCCTGCATTGTGGGCAGATTCTTTACTGTCTGAGCTACCAGGGAAGCAGTGCTTATATGTCAATCTCCATCACACAATTTATTCCCCTCTTTCCTCCAAAGAACCAAGAGTTTCTTTTCTACATCTGTGACTCAACTTCTATTTTGTAAATAGGTTCATTTGTACCATTTCTTTATTCCACATGTAAGCAATGTTGTATGATATTTGTATTTTTCTGACTTACTTCACTCAGTATGACAATCACTAGGCCCATTCATGTCACTACAAATGGCATTATTTTGTTCTTTTTTATGACTGAGTATACATATCTATTTTAAGATGTACATGTAGTTTTTTGTGATAGTCTGAAAATCCTATTAATTATTTTCTATTTTTATAATACTTTTAAATAATTCTTACTAATATGATACTATCTCTAAGATAGCCATAGTTTTTCCTCTAGAACACATAGTGTTCTTATACTCTGTGTGCTAATACAGCTTGTTGTCTGCACTGACTTTTCACATTGAAAATCCAGTCATTGGATTATAAGAAAAACTAAAGTCAATGCAGAAAATTACTAATATAATTTAAAAGTTTCAGATGCATTACCATTTATAATAAGTATTTCAAAAGTTTAGCAAAAAATATCATAAATGTATGTATATAGTTATCTTTCTTGTCAGTGAAATCATAATAAATCAAAGTATGCAAAAACTTTCAGTGAATTTTCTTTAATATTTAGAATCACCATATAAATATGCTACCTAGTGGCACATTAAAATTCAAATCACAAGATGAATGTGACTTGTATTCTGTTTTTATTTTACTTTGTTAACCACCAGTCATTTCATATCACCTGGCTGTTTTCAGTCTCATTCTCTCTTCTAGTCCCTTTAAACTAAAATTTTATTTTGTTAGGTTTTGGACTTGCTTATGTCTGTCCCATCATTGTTTCTCCAAATAGTTGTCTTCCAAAATATTTTGAAATAATGCATCTTAAAGAGAAGAATCCCGCATCTGTCTACCATATTTGTATTACTCTTAATTTCTATTAATCTACCATGAACATAAACATTTCTTCTAGAAACTCTGGAGGCAAACAGCTGTTCTTTTCATGCTTCCTTTCCTATGTAAGATGATATGGAATAACATGAAACCAGTTAATTCCCTGGGCTTTGAGTTTTGTTCAAATCATAATGCTTTAATTGCTGGACTTTTGTAACATTTTGGCACTATTTTAATAGTCACCATGTTCTTCTACTTTAAAAAGTAAACAAAATGAGTAAGACAAAAGCAAAATAAAAGAAAGTATTTGCATGAATGTAGACATATCTTGATAAATTTTTTCCCTAAAGGGCTTTATTCACAGAATAGGAAATTTAATGAAATTGTTGATAACCTAAGTTTCTTCTCTATTTGAGCTTAAGAATATGTTCTTTGAATACAGAAATGAGATAATGTGTGTTTCTGTATAGAAAACTCATGGGTATACATTACTATATTTTCTAAAATGAGTGATACAAGTATGACCATTTCCCTGAGAAACTGAAATAAAGAATTAACATATAAAACAGAAAAATACTAAATAATCATATATGATTAATTTCTATAATGACCATGAAGATGAGTATTACAGGCTCATAGAACATGAAAAAAAATACAAAATGAAATATGTTGGGAAAGGATGGTTGAAGTTTTTCTCTTCTGTCCCTAAAGGAGAAGGGATGCTTCTTCAGGATAGGCTGATAACATTGATAGCAAGCTCATTCAGTTAAATGTTTGGGAATTTCATATCCTGGCAGATTTTTACAGTGTGAAGAGACATATTGGTTCTCTACTTTATCATATAATTATTTACACAAAAATTTATTTTCCCTTAAAGATCAAAATTTCTAAAATGTGTTTCTATTTGATGGTGAACTCATATTTCTCTGTATGAAAGTTTGTGCCAATGCTTAGCTCCTTTCCATATCATTCTATGGGGCTATACTTGCTAAGGAACCTCTATAATCAAATGGCTCCAGAACTCATTTCCATTAAAATAATTTGCTTATCTTTATATATTTTTCTACTTTGATTAAGATGGTAGGTATAGAATGTAATAATGGCTCTTACATTGTATGTGCAATATACTTTTCTACAATGCATTTTATTGTTAGTCTCTGATAGAATATTATTAATCAGATACATATATATCAAGTTTTTAATTCTTTATTATTAGGTGCTATCTTGTTTAAATTTAAAATAAAATATCCTATTTTATTTTTTCTTTCTTATTTTCCCCAAACTTTATTATTGACTTCATTTTTAAAAGTCATGGCACATTCTGACATAGTGTATTAAAATCATAATTCTAGATATTATTTAAAAAGTATTCTGCATATTCAATTGAATATGTTAATGTTAATTAATATGGGATTAAGTACTGAACAAAGTTTCATGAATAAAAGTAATGAATTATTGATCAGTTCAGTTCAGTTCAGTCGCTCAGTCATGTCCGACTCTTTGCAACCCTATGAATCGCAGCACACCAGGCCTCCCTGTCCATCACCAACTCCCGGAGTTTACTCAGAGATATTTACAGAATATATTGTACAAGAAATAAAGCTCTACTTCATTTTAACATCATAGTACTTCTCTGTAAAATTAAAATAAAAAGAATTCTTACTTTTATTGTACTCAGAGTACAATTCTTTAAAATTTCATACTCTGTAACCAGCATAAAGCAGCCACCATGAGACAGTATTATATTTTGTTGGTTGTGTATGAATGGAATTGTCAACAAAAGAAACTATTTTCTTTTAAATATAGCACTCTAAGCAGTCAATCAGTATAAAAAACCTAATTCATTCCCTTTATATAATATTATGATTCCTTAGATGTACAGCAATACAACAGTGAAGCAGTTGCTCTTGTCAACATTATGAAACCATATGGTATTCAAGTGCTCACTGAGGTGGTCTACCTCACTGAAAGCTCAACAAAACAAAAATCAACAGCTGCTTATATCCAAGAGATAAATACTTTGGTAAATTAGTCACAATTACATAGGCAGGCAGTAGGAAATTGCCTCTGTTCACTTTCTCAATAACTGAAGAAATATATCCATTACTGAATTCATCGAGGGTTAGATTAGCATCACCTTATGTACTGCAAAGCTGAGGATATATTATGGGACATAAGATTCTTTAATTTTCCCTAAACTATAAAATAAAAAGTTGCCCATTTTATACTTAAGCAATATATGTAGACATTTTTCTTAAGTTTCATACTAATCTGCTTTTTAATTATTAGCTATTTCCCTTAGTTCTGCCTATAAATCAATTAAGCTTCATCAGTTTTTAACAAACAAAAATCCATTCTCTTTACACACACAAAGACACACACTATATCATCTTTTAGCTACAAAGATGTCCTTTACTTTCCCTTCAGAGGCATTCTCCTAAATGTTCTTGCCATGTCTCCTCTTCAATGCAACACTCAGTCCTCGAATCATACCAATATTCCATCTGTCCAAGAACCCAAAACAATTTCTCTGCTAAAGATCCCTAAGAACTGCCTTGATCAGCTGAGTAAATGCATTGCTATTAATTTATTTGAATTTGCTATAATATTTGCTATTGACATTTACTTCCTTGTAACTTTTTCCATTCCTTATTTCAAAAAATGTTTTTATTTCTCCAGTATTCATGACAAATCCCATTAAATCCCATAAAACCCTAAGTTTAAATTGCCTTGGGTTTTTAGTTTTCTCACATTTTTCTTCATTTTATTACTCATGTGGTAGTTATCCCGTAGTTTCTATCTCTTCATTAATTCAAATTGCATACCTGTGGTAATTGGTCTTAAGTCAACTACTCATTCCCTCTTTTTAGCTAATTAGTTTCTCAAACTCTGTTAGTTCCATATTTACTCTCTTAATAGTGTGTCAGTGCCTTTTCTTGGCAGTGGCAAAAGAGTGACAGGCTGGTCCAGTTTGGAAAAAGTAGAGTTGGGGACAAAAGGCCAGAACTTTCTGAGATAAGATGTGGCTTATTAAAGGACAAGTGTAAAATGTTGCAAGGTGATTAGATTTTGAGAGACCTCATGAGAGTTTTGCCTCACCTTCAGTTCAGTTCAGTTGAGTTGCTCAGGCGTATCTGACTCTTTGCAACCCCATGAATTGCAGCACGCCAGGCCTCCCTGTCCTTCACCAACTGCTGGAGTTCACTCAGACTCATGTCCATCGAGTCAGTGATGCCATCCAGCCATCTCATCCTCTGTCATCCCCTTCTCCTCCTGCCCTCAATCCCTCCCAGCATCAGGGTCCTTTCCACTGAGTCAACTCTTCACATGAAGTGGCCAAAATATTGGAGTTTCAGCTTTAGCATCAGTCCTTACAATGAACACCCAAGATTGGTCTCCTTCAGAAATGACTGGTTGGATCTCCTTGCAGTCCAAGGGACTCTCAAGAATCTTCTCCAACACCACAGTTCAAAAGCATCAATTCTTCGGCGCTCAGCTTTCTTCAGAGTCCAACTCTCACATCCATACATGACCACTGGAAAAACCATAGCCTTGACTAGATGGTTGTCAAAGTAATGGCTCTGCTTTTCAATATGCTATCTAGGTTGTTCATAATTTTCCTTCCAAGGAGTAAGCGTCTTTTAATTTCATGGCAGCAATCACCATCTGCAGTGATTTTGGAGCCCCCAAAATAAAGTCTGACACTGTTTCCACTGTTTCCCCATCTATTTCCCATGAAGTGATGGGACCAGATGCCATGATCTTCGTTTTCTGAATGTTGAGCTTTAAGCCAACTTTTTCACTCTCCTCTTTCACTTTCATCAAGAGGTTCTTTAGTTCCTCTTCACTTTCTGCCATAAGGGTGGTGTCATCTGCATATCTGAGGTTATTGATATTTCTCCCAGCAATTTTAATTCCAGCTTGTGCTTCTTCCAGCCCAGCGTTTCTCACGATGTACTCTGCATATAAGTTAAATAAGCAGGGTGACAATATACAGCCTTGACGTACTCCTTTTCCTATTTGGAACCAGTCTGTTGTTCCATGTCCAGTTCTAACTGTTGCTTCCTGACCTGCATATAGGTTTCTCAAGAGGCTGGTCAAGTGGTCTGCTATTCCCTTCTCTTTCAGAATTTTCCACAGTTTATTGTGATCCACACAGTCAAAGGCTTTGGCATAGTCAATAAAGCAGAAATAGATGCCTCACCTTAGGTAGTAGCTATTTGTTTGTATTTTAAAGGGGATAAAACCCTGGCCAGTAAATTCTATTGGTGGAGACATTTATATATATTCTGAAGAATAGGAACCCACTGTTTTTCTGTTTTCTACCCCTGGAGAATGTGATAATGTTGAGTTAGTTATCCCTTTCTCAGGAGGGAGGGGACAATGCATATGTAAACTCCTTTTCTATATTATAGACACCAGTACATATAGGATGACTCTCTGCGACTCTATGAACTATAGCCCACCATGGATATTCCTCTATCCATGGAATTATCCAGGCAAGAATACCTGAGTGAGTAGCTATTCCCTTCTCCAGGGGATCTTCCCATCCCAGGGAGGGAACACAAGTCTCCTGCATTGCAGGCAGATTCTTTATCATCTTAACCACTAGAGAACCCCATATAGTATGATGTCTGGTGTCTTTGTGTCACCAAACAGGAGAATAACCAGGATAAAAAGGAACCAATGTATTATTGTTCTAAGTAACAAAAACTCTGATATTTGCTCCAGAAAATGCTTGCTTGCATTCAAAATAAAAAGTACAGATTAAAAAATATATCTCATAGCAAAGAGAGGGCTAGAATCTCTTCAAATTCTATATTATTGAAATACAATATATATATTCATGTATCTTTCCAAATCATCTATCCCATCATTTGGAGAGAAGATGATGCTTAGATTTGGGGAAAAGATTTCACCTCATAATATACTTGGCACTGAAAAAGATGAGTTTCAAGGATGGAACTATAAAAAAGTAATCTGAGCAGAGGGCATAGTTAGAAGTGATACCCCTTAACTTCTAGAAAGATGCTACAACTAAACCACTTTATCTTAAGGCTGCAAAATTATGGTAAAGGAGATAGACATATCTTAGTGATTAACATGTGCTAAGTTCTTCAGCTCAATTCAGTCACTCAGTCATGTCCAACTCTTTGTGACTCCACGAACCGCAGCACACCAGGCCTCCCTGTCCATCACCAACTCCCAGAGTTTACCCACTCATGTCCATTGAGTCGGTGATGCCATCCAACCATCTCATCCTCTGTTGTCCCCTTCTCTTCCTATCCTCAGTCTTTCCCAGCATCAGGGTCTTTTCAAAAAGGTTAGCTCTTCACATCAGGTGGCCAAAGTATTGGAGATTCACCTTCAACATCAGTCCTACCAATGAACATCCGGGACTGATCTCCTTTAGGATGGACTGGTTGGATCTCCTTGCAGTCCAAGGGACTCTCAAGAGTCTTCTCCAACACCACAGTTCAAAAGCATCAATTCTTTGGTGCTCAGCTTTCTTTATAGTCCAACTCTCACATCCATACATGACCACTGGAAAAACCATAGCCTTGACTAGATGGACCTTTGTTGGCAAAGTAATGTCTGCTTTTTAATATGCTATGTTGGTCATAACTTTCCCTCCAAGGAGTAAATGTCTTTTAATTTCATGGCTGCAATCACCATCTGCAGTGATTTGGAGCCCCCAAAATAAAGTCAGCCACTGTTTCCACTGTTTCCCCATCCATTTACCATGAAATGATGGGATTGGATGTCATGATCTTAATTTTCTGAATGTTGAACTTTAAGCCAACTTTTTCACTCTCCGCTTTCACTTTCAAGAGCTCTTTAGTTCCTCTTCACTTTCTGCCTTAAGGGTGGTGTTATCTGCATATCTGAGGTTATTGATATTTCTCCCGGAAATCTTGATTCCAGCTAGTGCTAAGTGCTTACATCGTCTTAATTATCACACTGAAGGTAAAATGTAAGTAAAGTGTAGTTACTATATTGCAGGTATAAAAGGAAACAGCAAGAAAGAAATCAATAAATCCACTTCACCAGTGTGATCTAAGTAGTAATTGTATTCTGTTTCCCATTTGAACTTGACTTTAAAAGAAAAATTTTATAAATGAGCATTGCATATCTTTTGAACACTACTGTTTCTCCTTCACAGACTGGAAATTATCATTAGACTTTATGAAAAAATATCATTTGGAAAATTATATTGTTGTAATTATAGGAATCTCTGAAGCATCTGTCTAGCATCTACTAATTGTTGACTTCATCTAAGTTTGTAGAATTAGAAGGGAAAGGGCAATATGACAATTTATTTACAGAGACTTAATTTTTTTTTCATTTTCTCATTCCAGTATAAAAATATGAATGCTTTATTAGAGTTACCTCTATTTGGAATGAAGCAGCATAGAGCATCACATGGCATTTTTTATGCCAAACAGAAATTTCTTGTAAAACCAATTGTTCATTGCATTAAAATAATGATAGTAACAAAAATTCCTCCAAAGCATACAACAATAATGAAAAATAGGCAATTTCCTAATGTGACCATCTAGTAAAATAGATTCTACTGTGCCATGGACTGAAAATGCTATTGCTTCTATAATCCACCTAAATCTATGCTGACACTTCATTCCTAAAATTTAGGATATTCTTGCCATTTCCTTGGATTCCTACCCTTTTTATCTCACTGGGTACAATTTATAACCTATGATATCAAGAAGCAAACAGTAGATGCTGTACTTTTATGCATTAACCATCTAAGATAATTAGCTCAAAATCTAATAACACTTCAAAATTCCTAACATGGTTAATAAACACACACACACACACATAATAAAGCAGAGATGGTCACTCCTTATGCCCAGCCCCAGAGTGATTGTTCTCTCTCTTTGATGCAATTAGGACTGAGATTTTGTTGTATTCTGAAGAGTTCATTTGGTCTCAGAAAGTTCAAACCTTACAAAAGGAATCTGACTTTAATCCAGGTTTTGCCAATAATATATAAAGCAGATATCTATTAGGAGCTCTTGAGAAATCTTTTACTTTCTGAAAAGCATACAGAATGTCACACAGAGTTCTTCCACTCTTGCTGAGACCCCTCTCTCTGTGTTAAAAGTGAAGTAAATATGTAACATTTAAAGATGTTATGACCATAAGGGAAAAGTCAAGAGACCCACAGTCACAGTCCATGGAGTCCTCACTTGCCTGACTTTCTAGAATAGTGCTGACAAAGGTCTAGTATTATCTTCTTGCCATCTAACATAAGTAAAACCTTTTTGATAAAATCTGTTAAAATTTCTGCTACCTGCAAATCATGTTCTTCTTACATATTTAGATATTCACTAAGCAATGTCTCTTTCTGTGTTAAAAATAAAAGTGATTCTTAGTTGGCCAGTAGTTTTACTTACCCAGCATTAATAGTTAATTCTCTGTGGAAAATATCAATAAATAATTTTGTTAAGTAATTTTACATGTATACCTTAATCAGTAAGCCTAAAACAATTAAGGTCAAGAGTGGTAAATAAATGTTATCTAATGTTTAATGGTAATTGTTAGAAAAAAAAACAAATTAATGTAGAGTTGTTGTTGTTCAGTTATTCAGTTGTGTCTTACTCTTTACAACCCATGGACTGTAGCATGCCAGGCCTCCCTATCCTTCACTATCTCCTGGGATTTGCTCAGATTCATGTCCATTGAGTCGATGGTGCCATCCAAGCATCTCATCCCCTGTCTCCCCCCTCTCCTCCTGCCCTCACTCTTTCTCAGCATCAGGATCTTTTCCAGTGAGTCAGCTCTTAAAATCTTGTAGCTAAAGTATTGGAGCTTCAGCTTCAGCATCATTACTTCCAGTGATTATTAAGGGCTGATTTCCTTTTGGATTGACTGGTTTGATCTCCTTGCTGTGTAAGGGACTCTCAAGGGTCTTCTCCAGCAATGTAATTTGAAAGCTTCAATTCTGGGGTACTCAGCTTTTTTATGGTCCAACTCTCACATCTGTACATGACTGTTGGAAGAATCATAGTTTTAACTGTATGGACCTTGGTTGACAAAGTGATGTATCTGCTTTTTAATACACTGTCTAGGTTTGTCATATTTTTTCCCACCGAGCAAGCATCTTTTAATTTCATGGCTGCAGTCACCATCCACAGTGATTTTGGAGCCCAATAAAAAAAAATCTGTCACTAATTCCAATTTTTCCCTAGTATTTGCCATGAAGTGATGGCACTGGATGTCATGATCTTAGTTTTTTGAATGTTGAATCTTAAGCCAGCTTTTTCACTCTCTTTCACTTTCATCAAGAGGTTCTTTTGTTCCTCTTCACTTTCTGCCATTAGAGTGATGTCATCTGCATGTCTGAGGTTATTGATATTTCTCCTGCTCATTTTGATTCAAGCTTGAGCTTCATCCAGCCCCACATTCACATGATGTACTCTGCATATAAGCTAAACAAGCAGGGTGACAATATACACTCCTGATGTACTCATTTCCCAATTTGGAATCAGTCCATTGTTTCATGTCTGATTCTAACTCCTGCTTCTCAACATGCATACAAGTTTCTTAGGAGGCAGGTAAGGTGGTCTGGTATTCCCATCTTTTTAAGAATTTTCCACAGTTTGTTGTGATCCACACAGTCAGAGGCTTTACCATATTAACTGAAGTAGAAATAAATGTTCTTTCTGGAATTCCTTTGCTTTTTCAAGGATTCAGCAGATATTGGCAATTTGATCTCTGATTCTTCTGCCTTTTTTAAATCCAGCTTGTACAACTGGAAGTTCTTTGTTCATGTACTGTTGAAGCATAGATTGAAGAATTTTGAGCATTACTTTGCAAGCATGTGAAATGAGTGCAATTGTGGGGTCATTTGAACATTTTTTGGCATTGCCCTTCTTTGAGTTTGGGATGAAAATTGAACTTTTCGAGTCCTGTGCTATCCTGAGTTTCAAATTTGCTGGTACATTGCGTGTAGCACTTTCACAGCATTATCTTTTAGGATTTGAAATAGCTCAGCTGGAATTCCATCACCTCCACTAGCTTTGTTCTTAGTAATGCTTCTGAAGGCCCACTTGACTTCACACTCCAGGATGTCTGGCTGTAGGTGAGTGACCACACCATCCTGGTTGTCCAGGTCATTAAGAACTTTTTTGTACAGTTCGGTATATTCTTACCCCCTCTTCTTAATATCTTCTGCTTCTGTTAGGTCCTTACTGTTTCTGTACTTTACTGTGCCAATCTTGACATGAAATGTTGTCTTGTTGTCCCTAATTTTCTTGAAGAAATCTCTAGTCTTTCCCATTCTATTTTGTCCCTCTATTTCTTTGCATTGTTCACGTAAGAAGGCTTTCTTATCTCTCCTTACTATTCTTTGGAACTGCACGTTCAGATGGGTTTATCTTTCTTTTTCTTCTTTGCTTGTTGCTTTTCTTCTTTGCTCAGCTATTTGTTAGGCTTCCTCAGACAACCATTTTGCCTTATTGCATTTCTTTTTTGGGGAATGGCTTTGATCACCACCTCCTGTACAAAGTTACAAGCCTCCATCCATTATTCTTCAGATACTCAATCAGATCTAATCCCTTGAATCTATTTGTCACTTCCACTGTATAATCATAAGGGATTTGATTTAGATTGTACCTGAATTGCCTAGTGGTTTTCCCTACATGCTCTAAGTTTGAATTTTGCAATAAAGAGTTCATGATCTGAGCCACAGTTAGCTCCTGGCCTTTTTTTCACTGACTGTATAGGGCTTCTCCATCTTTGGCTGCAAACAATATAATGGATCTGATGTTAGTATTGACCATCTGGTGATGTCCTTTTACAAAGTCATCTCTTGTGTTGTTGAAAGAGGGTGTTTGCTATGACCAATGCACTCTCTTGTTAAAACTCTGTTAGTCTTTGCCTCACTTTATTTTGTACTACAAGGCCAAACTTGCCAAACTTGCCTATTTCTCTAGGTATCTCTTGACTTCCTACTTTTGCATTCCAGTTCTCTATGATGTAAAGACATCATTTTTTGATGTTATTTCTAAAAGGTCTTTAGGGCTTCATGAAAGAAAGTGAAGTTGCTCAATCATGTCCAACTCTTTGCAACCCCATGGACTGTAGCCTACCAGGTTCCTCCACCCATGGGATTTTCCAGGCAAGAATACTTCATATAACTGTTCAAATTCATTTTCTTCGGCATTAGTGATTGGATCATGGACTTGGATTACGGTGGTATTGAATGGCTTGCCTTGGAAATGAACTAAAATCATTGTCATTTTTGAGACTGCACCCAAGTACTGCATCTTGGACTCTTCTGTTGACTATTTGGCCTACTGCATTTCTTCTAAGGGATTCTTGCCCACAGTAATAGATATAATGGTCATCTGAATTAAAGTTTCCCTCTCCAGTACATTTTAGTTCAATGATTCTTAAAATGTCAGTGTTCACTCTTGCTATCTACTGTTTGACCACTTCCAATTTACCTTGATTCATGGTCCTAACATTCCAGATTGCCATGCAGTATTGTTCTTCTAATGCAATAGACTATAGTTTCACCACCAGATACATTCACAACTGAGTATCATTTCTGCTTTGGGTCAGGCTTTTCATTCCTTCTGGAGCTATTTCTATGCCTTTCTGCAGTAACATATTGGACAGTTACTGATCTGGGGGGTTCATTTTTAAGTTTCATATATTTTTACTTTTTCATACTTTTCATGGGGTTCCCAAGAATGCTGAACTGGTTTGCAGTTTACGATTTTATCCACAACTGATATTCACAGAGCATGACAAGTGTATGTGCCTTCAGTGGTATTTCACCTATTAGCTAAACTGAGGTAAAAAGACTAGATCCATTTAATAGGAGATACAATGAGTCAAAGTATTAATAAGCATTTTTTTTTAACATAAAGGACACAGCCCTGAAAATGATGGTCTCTTAACTACTCTTAAAGCCATTAGAATTATATTCTTTTTTACCTATTATAAAATCTGCACTTAGGTAGAGATAGCCATACCAAAAACAAACAAATAAATAAATAAGACACCAATATCCTAGTATCTTAAATAATGATATCACTTTTTTTTAAATTAATTGAATCAATTGCTTTATTGTTTGGCCACATTCCTAGGTTAATAACTAATTTCATTTCCCAAATAAATTCATTATTCTTTTAAGATACCAACATTTTACAGTCTTTAACTTATACGATTATATTTTGATGTCTTCTTAATACATAGCACTACAAAGAGGGTTTGTTGTTAGACATTTCATGTGTTGAGAAAAAAAATTAAAACACTACAGCTAATATCATTTCATATAGAGAACATGTACCATAAAAGTCCCATTGCCCGAAGTGAGATCTCATAGTCATATCATTCATGTGTACTATCAACAAGGGATAGAGAGGAAATTTCAGTAACACCCAGCATACTGTGCTCAATTGAAAATGATTATAATATTATGCAGCAATTTAAACCTTCTCTTTGTAGATGTGAAAGCAAATGATATATATCTGCAAAATGTTCTGTGTTTAAGAGAATTCTTTTTGCTCTGAGAGAAATTGCATATAGAAGATGAAAACACCAAATATATAGACTTTTTCTTTGAGACATATCAAAAATTATGAAAAAGCACACAGGAATTTTAGATATAGAAGATGTATAGATCCTTTCTTGTTTGTATTTTATAGAAGACATTAAATCATGATTTAAAAGCATTTTTGTTGTTTTTGTTACTTTTTTCTTATTATTTGAAGAGCAGGGTACACTATGGAGAGGAAACTGTTGAGTCAATACTTCCTTTTTAATTCAGTGTGATACTAGGAAGATAGAAAATCTTCTTGGGATGATTCTGCAGTTCTGTGTGACCAACATCCAAGAAACAGAGCCAGTTTTCCTATGCTTATTATTCTGGGCAGAACTCCTAGCTCACAGAGAAAAGCTGTGGAGATCAAGGTTAGTGGGCAATTGTTATCTACTAATTAAATTTTTTAAAGAAAAGGAGATAGATCTTGATAAATTAATCATACATTAGAGTTAAATATTGCCAGTGGAATTTCCCTGGCATATAAATCTAAAAATAAAAACCCTTTTATCATCAAGCTACTTTATGGAAATAATAAAATATTGGAGCAATTTTCCTTGACATCTCTGCAATAAGAACTTGAAAGTGTTCAGAAACATAATACTGCAGTACTGTCAGAATTGATTTGTACACTCAAACCAGCATAGAACTTGATTCTTCCAAGGAAAGTATTCCATGGAAATAATTGAAAACCTGTGTTTGCTGACTTATTTGACTCAGGGTCATGAAAGATTTTTGATAGAACATTGCTATAAATTCACATCCAAGGACAATCCTCCTGCAATTCTGTTTTGACATGATGAGAGTAAAACATGATGAAAGTCTGTCCTACCCTCTTCAGCCAAAGTACTGTGAACAAAGTAAAACAGCGCTCATGGTAGAACTTTGTCTCTGAAACCTTCATGCAATACTATTCTAGGTGTGGGACCACATTAATGGGAAACTCAAATTGATTTTAAGAACTATCAAGAATGGTACTCATGGAAAAATTCAATTCCCATTTTAGTGTCAAGGGGATACTAAAAATATGTATCTCCTTTTTGATTCTAAAAATATGTCACTGATAATTCAAATGTTAAAGTCCCAGCTATAATTTGACTTGTTAATAACAAAGAAAAAAAATTCATCTGAAAGACTGGAACCCTTAAGTTCATCTTTTGGAAGTTTTTATAATTTTTATTTTGCAATTCTTAATGGAAAATAATAAATAAGTAAAATAATTTTACATGACAAATGTAGCTATGCTATTCCTGTCCATTTTAAAATTTGCTGTAGAAATACCTCTCAAAAGAAAATCTAGCAGTGATTTCTTGAGTCAGACTTCTGAGGGTTTCATAGGGTCCCACTGGCTTCCCAATGGGACAAACTTCTTTATTAGCATTTCTTAATACATTGCCTAAAATAGGTCACTAGCAAAGCACACAGTTCTTAGCAATGCAGAGAAACATGTAATGCGTTTGTAGAATCACATAACAAATGTATTATGACTTGACTTAATAGAACGGATACTTGGTGTGTTCCAAAACAGACTAGACATTTAAAATGGTATCTAAATAATGAACATATTAATAAGAAGTAAAAAGAGAAAAGTAAAAAGTATATTTTATGAGACAAATATGGCAAATATCTTTGTCTTTGTAGTAAAAATGTTTATTTTTATGTCATGCTTCTACAAAATGGCTCCAAATATAAATGTATACTTAGTATTCTCAATAGCTTCAATCAAAAGTTTTAAATTCATTTCTCTTATACTTTTTCAACCAATCTTTGACGATCCATTTATCTCATAGTTTTTCAATTGGTTCTCTGATCCAGAATCAGCATTGAAATCAAAATCGACCATATGAAAATACGTATCACTGTCTTCAATTTTAGAATCTGTCTCCACACTCATTATGTTTTACTTTATTACATTCTTATATTCTTACATCTTTGATATAGTTTGAATAATAAAAATGAAAGCCATTTTTTATAGCACTGAGTATTCTCTTTATACAAAATCACATGCAGAAAATATAATAAAACACTTTTAAGTATTTTTAGCTGAGGCATTGTGATAAAATTCAGCACAGTAAGTGCATACTTTTGTTATTTTTACAAAACTATATTGGAAAATCATTGAAAGAGGGATGAATTTGAATTCTAATAATCATTGATGACTTTTTAGCATTTTCTGTCAACATTTTTACAATAATTTATTTTAATTTTATTTTTATGAGAATAAAGATCTACAAAATTCAGTTAATACCTTTAAATACAATCAATCAGATAAAATAATTTTGGGACATATTTCTCCACCTTATCTAGAACATACTTATTGGAATATTTTTCTCAAATGAAAAGAAATTTAAGTAAATATGATTAATGGCTTGACCTATTTCATCAGCTAACAGGCCAGTCCTTTAGGCATTATATTACACTGCTTATAGCAGTGTGCAAATTTCAAGCAGTATTTGAAGTCTCATTTTGAGATGTTTGCAAGTGTCAACAGTGCATACAAATGCATTAATGAAAATGTTTTCTCTGCTCTAAAGTTTAGTATGAAAAGAAAGTGAAGTCGTTCAGTCATATCTGACTTTTTGTGACCCCACGGACTGTAGCCTACCAGGCTCCTCCATCCATGGGATCTTCCAGGCAAGAATACTGGAGTGCGTTGCCATTTCCTTCTCCAGGAGATCTTACTGACCCAGGGGATGAACCCGAGTCTCCCACATTGTAGGCAGATGCTTTACCATCTGAGCCACCAGGGAAGTCCTGGTCAAAACCTTGTAAATTCTTTCAACTCCTTCATCTGGCCAATTATTCAGAATATATTAAGCAAAGTATATAAGCAAATATTTTTTTTGAGATCAACTCTAATAATAACAGAAAACCATTCATTTTAATGAAAGTGCATCAGCCAAAATTGAAAATCATAAATATATGGTTCCTAATCTGTTTTCTTTCTTACATCTTCTTTAATCTTCTCTTACTTCTTCAGAGTCATTCAGTAATATAATTTGTAAAAAACATTGTATATACATTATTTTAAGATTAAGACATTATAAGATGAAAGCCTTTGGCTATGAAAATGGATGAAATTAGCTCATCTTTAAGACACAGTAAATATCATCTGAGTTAAATTCACGTATTACCATCCATTTTAGTTCACTGGTACCTAAGATGCTGATAGTCAATCTTGCCATCTCCTGCTTGACCGCATCCAATTTACCTTGATTCATGGACCTAACATTCCAGGTTCCTATGCATCAGTATTCTTTACAGCACCAGATTTTACTTTCAACACAACACATCCACAACTGAGAGTCATTTCCCCTTTGGCCCAGCTGTTTCATTCTTTCTGGAGCTGTTGGCAGTTGTCCTCTGCACTTCCCCAGTAGCATATTGGACACCTCCAAACTTGGGGGCTCATCTTTCAGTGTCATTATCTCTTTGCCTTTTTATACACCTCATGGGGTCCTCATGGCAAGTATATGGGGGTGGTTTTCATTCCCTCCTCCAGTGGATTATGTTTTATCAGAACTTTCCACTTTGACCTATCCATCTTGGGTGACCCTGCATGGCATGGCTCATAGTAAGGCTGTGATCCATTGTTACATAAGCTAATGTAAAAGCTCTGCTGTTCCTCATATTTACAGTTCCTATAAAAATGTAAACTAAAATGTATAGGCTGTGTAGAATCCTATAAAACATGTATATGCAAAACAAGTATACTAATTTAAGTGAAAGTTTAAGTCAAGGATTACTCCATGAAATAAAAGAGATTTGTTTTATATGCAGTGTGTATTTTAAACTGTAACATTATCTCGATTAGGTCAATACTTTTTTATTGTGATACAATCCAGTATAAGAGTTCTACAAGAGTATATTTTATTTCTTCAATGTATCTTTTATATGTTTCCCCCATTCTCTCTGTTGTCATATGCATAAGAACTGTAGTTCCTAGCCATTTTCCTCTTCTAAAGGTTATTTGTAATCTACTCAATTACTGACTGTACTATTTCTGCTTCATGGAAAAAAAGTCAAGATTTATACTGTGTTTTTCTCTCCCACAGTAGGAAGTTTTCTACTATACAATATAAAGTTAAGCTTTATTCCAGTGAGTCAAGAATAGAAGGTGTCATTCTTGCTTTTGTTTGCTGGTATGCCCATCATAGCATATTCACAAATGCCATTTGATTTAGTAGGTAAGCATTTCCCTGATTAGAGGGGAAACTGGTACAATTTTAATTCCAGGACTGAAAATATAAGGGAAACTTATCAAATGATGTGAGGGGACAAAAGAAGTTTAAATCATGCAAGATCTCAATGCCTTTTGTAAAACTTGGACACTACCACTTGCATCATAACCAAACCAAATGAGGAACATGGAATTTGATGCATAGCTAACTTTATTAAGATTTTTGTTACATTTTTCTACTATTTACACATCAGTGTTAAAGCCATAGTGCCAGTGAGATTAGAATAAGCCTTTCTTAACTAATATGACAAAACTCAAAAGAAACTACAAACTCCATGAAAATAAATAGTAAATGTTAGTCGCTCATTCATGCATGACTCTTGGCGACCCCATGGACTGTAGCCCACCAGGCTCCTCTGTCCATGGAACTCTCCACTTAAAAATACTGGATTGGATTGCCTTTCCTGTCTCCAGGTAATCTTCCCAACCCAGGGATTGAACCTGGGTTCCCTGCCTTGTGGGCAGATTCTTTACCATCTGAACCACCAACTCTCAAAATAAGGAAACTATGATCAAGTTTTGCACCTAAAAAAAATTATTTCTGTTCTTGAAAGATCGATGTCTATACATGAATAAGTGCGTGTGGTATGAATATAGGAGATGGGCTAATTACATAAAGATATATTGGGTGGCATGAATACAAAAGAGTATTACTCATGATTCATATTTTAGTAGTTTCACTGTTTTATGGAAGATGTACATATATTAGTGTGCTATAACTTTGATTTATTTTCTACTCTATTCCACAAAGAATTTACAATGAGGAACACCCACTAGTCTGCTTTGAAAAGGGGAAGGTTTAGTATGATTTTTTTGTCTCCTGTACACAGGTACAGGTGTGATAGATATACGCCAAGAAAAAAATAGGACATATACATCTTTAGATCAGAAAGCTTAAAAGAGGGTGAGAAGGATATAGTCAGAAGAGTTTGATGAGGGTAATATGAGATAAAATTGTATTAATATTAAAATATAGAATAAAATACCCCTAAATAACCTGCAGCACATATAGTTCAGTTCAGTCACTCATTTGTGTCCATTTCTTTGTGACCCAGGCCTCCCTGTCCATCACCAACTCCTGGAGTTTACCCAAACTCATGTCCATTGAGTCAGTGATGCCATCCAACCATCTCATCCTCTGTCATCCCCTTCTCCTCCTGCTGTCAATCTTTCCCAGCATCAGGGTCTTTTCCAATGAGTCAGCTCTTTGCATCAGGTGGCCAAAGTACTGGAGTTTCACCTTTAACATCAGTCCTTCCAAAGAATACCCAGGACTGATCTCCTTTAGAATGGACTGGTTGGATCTCCTTGCAGTCCAAAGGACTTTCAAGAGTCTTCTCCAACACCACAGTTCAAAAGCAGCAATTCTTCAGTGCTCAGCTTTCTTTATAGTCCAACTCTCACATCCATACATGACTACTGGAAAAACCATAGACTTGACAAGATGGACCTTTGTTGACAAAGTAACACCTCTGCTTTTGAATATGCTATCTAGGTTGGTCCTAACTTTCCTTCCAAGGAGTAAGCACCTTTTAATTTCCTGGCTGCAATCACCATCTGCAGTGATTTTGGAGCCTCCCCCAAAAAGTCAACCACTGTTTCCAGCGTTAGTGGCACATATAGTACTCATAGGAAGAAATGTCATAAGAAATATACTGAAGAAATATGGAAAAATAAGACATTTCTGAAAATAGGAGAACAGGTTAGAATAAGTGGAGACTCATATAGGTTTATTATGAATATTGTAAATTAATTCATTTTTATAAAATCATTGCTTTAGTTTCTATAAAAAATGTACCATTTTAATGAAATGAAGTATTTCTAATCAATACCTCACAAGTATATATAAAATGGCAATATTTTGAATACACTTAGTCAAAATATGTCTGATATACATATAACAGAAATATATAGGTAAAAGAAAAACAAACGTATTCCTCTCTATATTTTTGAACAAAATAAGCATTCACCATGTCAGCTCCATGATGATTAGAGATCTAGGGTCCATCTATTAATCTCTTCCATCATCTTATGTCACAGGTTTTGCTGTTTTCATTTAGCTGCTAAGTTGTGTCTGGCTTTTTGTGACCCTATGGACTGTAGCCCGCCAGGGTCCTTTGTCTATGGGATATCCCAGGCAAGAATACTGGAATGAGTTGCCTTTTCCTTCTCCCAGGGATCTTCCTGACCCAGGGATTGAACCTGCATATATTGTTTAGCAGGCAGATTCTTTACCACTGAGCCACCGGGAAAGCTCGTGTCACAGCTATCCTCCTCACTTGACTCCTCACAGTCTAATCACACTGGTTTACTTCAGGTATCAAATCTGCATTCCAAGAACATGGGGGAAGAAAATATGAGCCAGCATATTTTATTTGATTCCCACAAGTTCTGTGCAAATTTTGTACTACTGTGATGTATGTCTGACATGAGAGATATATGTATATCTACATATATTGATATATATATGGTGGTGGTTCAGTTGCTAAGTCATGTCCAGCTCTTGGCAATCCTATAGACTGTAGCCTGCAAGGCTCCTCTGTCCGTGGAATTCTCCCTGCAAGAATACTGGATTGAGTTGCCATTTCCTTCTCCAGGGGATCTCCCCAAACCAGGAATTGAACCTGGGTCTCCTGCAATGCAGGGAGATGGTTACCAACTGAGCTATGAGAGAAGCCCAGGTATAGACCTTAGAATAATTGCTCAGTGATCTATTACTGAGAACTAGGTCAGAATGATTATTGGGAAATGCAAATAAAGTATTTCTCACAACATTTAAGGAGAAATAAAGGGGATAAAAGAGAACTTGTCTTACTAGATATTAAAGTTTCTTTGTGTTTTTCATAATTTAAAATGTGTAGTATTTGTGTAAATATTAAGTGAGTAGAAAGGATTTACCTGGTGGTCCAGTGGTTAAGATTATTTGCTTCCATTGCAGAGGGCATGGGTTTGATCCCTGAACAGGGAAATAAGATCCAGCATGTTACACAACCAAAACGAAAGAAAAAAAAAAAAAAAAGATGAGTCAGTGGAAGAAGATGTCTTTGAAAGTCAATATTTTCTTTAAGGAGGAAAATCAGTAAGTTCTATCAGGCAATGAAAGTTTTTGCTTAGAGCTGAGTAGGCTATCTCAGCTCCATAGATAACAACTGTAAATTCTTGACCAGATTCTGAAGCAGTTATCTAACTACTTTAAATCTCAGGAAGTGAACAAAGAAAGATTTTGGAAGGAAGCTAAAATTTGGGAGAATGGACAAGCATGGAGTAAATTTTCTGTACTTGAAATATTGACATAAATGCAAGCTGTGGCATAACAAGGTGGCATGACCAAAATGTCAATAAGAAATGTTCTGTTTTTCTGGCCTAAGATGGACAGAGCATGGGGTGGCAACAGATCCTGGGAATGAGGGGAGTATCCCAGAAGAAGACTACCCAAGAAATGGAAGATTATTACTCTTTATGAACCCTGCACATTGCTGGCTGATGTGCAGACAGCTCAGGAAAAAGAGAAAAATAAAAACAACTGAGCTGCTATTTATGATTCTGTCTTCTGCCAAAAAGACACATTTGTTCTCAGGTATATTTGGATGTACTGACTGCTTAATGTTTTGTTGCTCAAATGGTAAATTGTGTCCACCTTGATGCAACCCCATGACTTAGTGTTAATACCACTCAATGGGGGAAAGTAAGAGAATTCAGACTCCATTTCATAATATAATGGTACAATGTTAAAGAATCTGCTTGCAATGCAGGAGATGTGAGAGACACAAATTCAGTCCCTAGATTGGGAAGATCCCCTGGAGTAGAAATTGTAAACCCACTCCAGTATTTTTGCCTAGAAGACTCCATGAACAGAGGAACCTGGAGGGCTACAGTCCATGGGATCGCAAAGAGTTCGACATGACTGAACAACTGAGCATGCACAAGAGAAAATTTAAAAATTGCATGAACAAAGACCTTAGAATAAAAAGAAACCTAACTTGGGTGCAACCTCAAAAATGAGAGAATGACATCGGTTACTCTCAAGACAAACCATTCAGCATTACAGTAATCTAAATCTATGCCCCAACCACTGATGCTGAAACTGAAATAGACGGGTTCTATGAAGACCTACAACCCTTTCTAGAATATAATGTCAAAAAAAGGTGTCCTTTTCATCATGGGGATTGGAATGCAAAAGTAGGAAATCGAGAAATACCTGGAGTAACAGGTAAGTTTGGCCTTTGAGTACAAAATGAAGCAGGCAAAGGCTAACAGAGTTTTGTCAAGACAACACAATGGTCATAGCAAAACCCTTTTCCAACAACCCAAGAGACAACTCTACACATGGACATGACCAGATTGTCAACACAAAAATCAGATTGATTGTGTTCTTTGCAGTCAAAGATGGAGAAGCTCTATACACTCACCAGAAAAGACTGAGAGCTGACTATGGCTCAGATCATAAGTTCCTTATTGCAAAATTGATCCTTCCTTTGAAGAAAGTAGGGCGAAACACTAGACAGTTCAGGTAAGACCGAAATCAAATTCTTCATGATTATATGGTGAAAAGAAATAGATTCAAGGAATTAGATCTGGTAGACAGTGCCTGAAGAATTATGGACAGAGGTTCCTAACATTGTGCATGAGATAGTGACCCAAAACCATCTCCAAGAAAAAGAAATGCAAAAAGGTAAAAGTGATTACCTGAGGAGGCGTTACTAATTGCTGAGGAGAGAAGAGAAGCAAAAGGCAAGAGTAAAAGGGAAAGATATACCCAACTGAATGCAAAGTTCCAGAGAATAGCAAGGAAATATATAAGAAGACCTTCTTAAGCGAACGGTGAGGAACAGATGAAAACAATAGAATGGGAAAGGCAAGAAATCTCTTCAAAAAAACTGGAGAGATCAAGGGGACATTTCATGCAAGGATGGGCACAATAAAAGACAGAAATGGTAAGGACCTAACAGAAGCAGAACCGATTAAGGAAAGGTGGCAAGAATACACAGAAGAACTATACAAAAAAAGGTCTTGATGACCTGGATAACCACAGTGGCATGATCAGTCACCTAGTGCTGGACATCCTGGAGTGTGAAGTCAAATAGGCCTTAGGAAGCATTAAAAAGTAAAAGTAAAATAAAGTAAAAGTGAAGTTGTTCAGTCGTGTCTGACTCTTTGCAACCCCATAGACTGCAGCCTACCAGGCTCCTCCGTCCATGGAATTTTCCAGGCAAGAGTACTGGAGTGGGTTGCCATTTCCTCCTCCAGAGGATCTTCCCAACCCAGGGATTGAACCCACGTCTCCCACATTGTAGGCAGAAGCTTTACTGTCTGAGCCACCAGGGAAGTCCTTTAGGAAGCATTACTAAACACAAAACTACTGGAAGTGATAGAATTCCAGCTCAACTATTTCAAATTCTGAAAGATGATGCTGTTAAAGTGCTGCATTCAATATGCTAGCAAATTTGGAAAGTTCAGGCCTGGCCACAGGACTGGAAAAGGTCAGTTTTCATTCCAATCTCAAAGTACAATGCCAAAGAATGTTCAAACTACCCTACAGTTGTGCTCATTTCACATGCTGCTGCTGCTGCTGTTGCTAAGTCTCCTCAGTCATGTCTGACTCTGTGCAACTCCATAGACGGCAGCCCACCAGGCTCCCATGTCCCTGGGATTCTCCAGGCAAGAATACTGGAGTGGGTTGCCATTTCCTTCTCCAATATTTCACATGCTACTAAGGTTTAACTCAAAATTCTTCAAGCTAGTCTTTAGCAGTACATGAACTGAGAACTTCCAGATGTGCAAGCTGGGTTTCAAAGAGGCAGAGGAACCAGAGATCATATTGCCAACATTCGTTGGATCACAGAGAAGGCAAGGGAATTCCAGAAAAATATCTTCATCTGCTTCATTGACTATGCTAAAGCCTTTGACTGTGTGTGTCACAGCAAACTGGGAAAGTCTTAAATAGATGCCAGTACCAGACCACCTTGCCTGTCTCCTGAGAAGCCTCTATGTGAGTCAAGACACAACAGGTAGAACCAGACAGGGAATGAAAGACTGGTTCCACTTTGAAAAAGGACTAGTAAGCCTCTTGATGAGCAAACCTAGAGAGCATATTAAAATACAGAAACATCAGTTTGCTGACAAAGGTCCATATAGTCAAAGATATGGTTTTTGCTGGTGGTCATGTATGGTGTGAGAGTTGGACCACAAAGAAGGCTGAACTCGGAAGAATTGATTGATGCTTTAGAACTGTGGTGTTGAAGAAGACTCTTGAGAGTCCCTTGGACAGCAAGGAGGTCAAACCAATCAATCCTAAAGGAAATCAACTCTGAATATTCATTAGAAGGACTGATGCTGAAGCTGATGCTCTAGGACTTTGGCCACCTGCTGTGAAGAGCCAACTCATTGAAAAGGTCCTGATGTTGGGAATGATTGAAGGCAAAAGAAGAAGAGGGTGACAGAGGATTTGATATTTCAATAACATCACTGAATCAGTGGACATGAATCTGAGCAAATTCATTGAGCCTTCAGTGATTCATAATAGTAACATCAAAGATTACTGATCAGAGATCACTGTAACATAAATGAAAACAATGAAAAACTTTGAAATAATGTGAGAATTACTAAAATGTGACATAGAGCCATGAAGTGAACAAATGTTATTGGGAAAATTGTGCCAATATACTGGATGCAAAGTTGCCACAAACCTTCAAAACATAGTATCATTGAAGTGCAATCATGCTTAATAAAACAAGTGTGCGTGCATTCTCAGTCGCTTCATCATTTTCAACAATTTGGGATCCCATAGACTATAGCTTGCCAGGCTTCTCTGTCCACAAGCTTCACCAGGCAAGAATACTGGAGTTGGTGTCCATGCCCTTCTCCAGAGGATCTTCCAGACTAGGATTTTTTCTAAGTCTCCTGCATTGCAGGCATATCCCTTACCACTGAGCCTCCAGAGAAGTCCAATAAAATGACATATTCCTGTCTTCTGCATGGTCCTGTACTCTACATTCTGGGCTCTTCTACCTTTTTAATAATCATTTTCTTTGTTATGAAATATAGTATCTGTCTGAAGCTAGGTAATTTTATCAGGCTTCTTTCTACCAGTAAATTCCAGAACTCAGTGTCCTTTTAAAATTTTGTACTGCCTCGATCTTTTTTACTCTAACTAATCAATTTATTTAGTGATACAAGTCTTTCAGAACCAGTGAATATTACTGAAGTTGACTTCATAAAAGGGAAGAAACAGACCCACCAATATCTGAGATTGGCCCTCCTCTACCTTGGGCTGCTCCTGAAATGGCTGAAGGACAAACCATTAAGCATATTAGAGGCTCTGTTATTTGATTAAGAGGATCTTTGAGGCACACTCTTAATCTTTTTAAATGCCTCTTTAAATTGCATGTTACACAGAAGTAAAGTCTTTGATGTTTCTGAGAAATGAACAAAAAGTTGTATGGAAACACTCATGGCTTATATTTATTTAAACCTCTTTCTCCTGAGAGTGCCCTGGCTTTGAACTTTACTAAGAAGCAATCTGTTAATGTTAGCATCTTTCGCCTTTTGGAAAATCTGAAATATTTCAAACCACAAAATCCAAGTTCTCTTTTTAAAGTTGTTTCCTCAATTTATCTGCCTCTTCCCAAATTTTACTGTAAGCAGTAAGAAGAAATCAAATGACACCTTCAACACTTAACTTACAGTTCTCCTTAGGTAGATAAATCAGTTCATTAAGCACATATATTTCTCTCCCTGCTATCAAAAATGAAAGCAATAGTATTGCTAAACCCTCTGTCACTCCATAACATAATCTCTTCCTCCTTTTTCAGTAGCATTCCTTTTCAACTGTCACTCCCAAGGTCTTCAAAATCCCCATTTTAACTAGTAGTATTTAGCAATTTAGGATTTACCCTCGTCCCAATGCCATTCACAACTTTTAAGTTGTTATTTGAAATTGCAAAGGCAATTAAAAGAAAGGGAGAAACATTTGAAATATATATGTTTCAAGACTCTTATCCTAAATTAATAAAAACTCTTTCAAATCAGTAATAAAACAAATGCCTGATTAAAAATTGGCTAAAAGCTTGACTAGATACTTCACCAAAAAAGAATTAAATGGCCTACCAGCACATGATTATGTATTCTAGACTGTTAGACATACTTATATCTTCACATTAAATAACTATATAAAATCACTAGTTAAAATGTTAATTATTTTTAAATTGAGATAATATGCCTAAACACAGTAAAAAAAAAAAAGGAATAAAATAATAAAAGAAATGTAACCACTTACATGGAAAAAGCAGACAAAAGTTATGCCCCTCAAAAAACAAAAGTACACTATTGAACCAGCAATCATGAAAACACATGTTTCAAAAATGATTAAAATTAAACTTTGCTGTCTTAACAATTATGTGCTCTTTATGTCAGAAAGACAGATTTCTGATAATGAATCTTAAATATTAATTTGATATTTGACTACTCAGTTGCATGAAAATTTATCTTAAACTTATTTTTTAAAAGACTAAAAATAATGAATGCTTACTTAGCATAGAAAAAATAAATATATATTTCTTATTCCTCATCTTAAAATGATTTGCAGATAATTGCTTATGTGTCACTTTATTCTTAAAATTGATTGTAAGTAAAATTAGAAAAGCAACCTTTTAGCTAAACAACTTATATTTTTAATTTTTTAAATGATCTTAATTTTAAAGTTAAAAATTTTGCATTGTGATTCAAAATTTTGAAGCCTCAGAGACCACTAGGATCAAAAGTTGATGAATATCCAAATGTATAACTACACTAATTGTTTGTATCATGCATTATTAGCTCAGATGGTCAATTATGATGCTCATCAAATCCTAATTTATCATTTTTATCACCCTAGAGACTATTTCTGAGATTCCCTACTGGCTCAGACAGTAAAGAATTTGCTGCAATGCAGGAGACCCAGGTTCAATCCCTGGGTCAGAAAGATCCCCTGAAGAAGGGAATGGCTACCCATTCCAGTATTCTTGCCTGGGGAATTTCCGTGGACAGAGGAACCTGGTGGGCTACGGTCAATGGGGTCCCAGAATCGGACACAGTTGGGCAACTAACACTTTCACTGTATCTATATAGAGTATATGTATAGTGACTATTACAGATGACTATAACAACATCTCTAACTCCCCCCAAATTATTTATTCTCTAATCTGACAATGGGATTCCATAATATAAATATGTGTTATTAAATATTACAACACTAAAATTCTCCAAGCCAGGCTTCAACAGTATGTGAGCTGTGTACTTCCAGATGTTCAAGCTGCATTTAGAAAAGGGAAAGGAACCAGAGATCAAATTGCCAACATCCATTGGATCATCAAAAAAGCAAGAGAGTTCAAACATCTACTTCTGCTTTATTGACTATGCCAAAGCCTTTGACTGTGTGGATCACAATAAACTGTGGATTATTCTTAAAGAGATGGGAATGCCCAACCACCTGACCTGCCTCCTGAGAAATCTGTATACAGGTCAAGAAGGAACATTTAGAACTGGACATGGAACAACAGATTGGTTCCAAATTGGGAAAGGAGTACTTCAAGGCTGTATATTGTCATCCTGCTTAATTAACTTATATGCAGAGTACATCATGAGAACGCTGGGCTGGATGAAGCACAAGCTGGAAACAAGATTGCTGGAAGAAATATCAATGACCTCAGATATGCAGATGACACCACCCTTATGGCAGAAAATGAAGAAGGACTAAAGAACCTCTTGTTGAAAGTGAAAGAAGAGAGTAAAAAAGTTGGCTTAAAACTCAACATTCACAAAACTAACATCATGGCATCTGGGCCCATCACTTTATGGCAAATAGATGGGGAAACAATGGACACAGTGACAGACTTTATTTTTTGGCCTCTAAAATCACCGCAGATGGTGACTGCAGCCATAAAATTAAAAGACGCTTGCTCCTTGGAAGAAAAGTTATGAGCAACCTAAAAACAGCATATTAAAAAGCAGAGATGTTATTTTGCCAACAAAAGTCCATCTAGTCAAGGCTATGGTTTTTCCATGTGAGAGTTGGACTATAAAGAAGGCTGAGCGCCGAAGAATTGATGCTTTTAAACTGTGGTGTTGGAGAAGACTCTTGAGAGTCTCTTGGACTGCAAGGAGATCCAACCAGTCCATCTTAAAGGAAATCAGTCCTGAATATTCACTGGTCTGATGCTGAAGGTCCAATATTTTGGCCACCTGATGTGAAGAAGGGAGTCATTGGAAAAGCCCCTGATGCTGGGAAAGATTGAAAGCGGGAGGAGAAGGGGATGACAGAATTTAATTCCCAAGCACTCCACCCTCATGTCTTAACCACCTCCCAACAGTTTCATCTTCAAATACTATTATTTTGGGAATTAAGCTTCAACACTTGGATCTGAGGGGACACAGTCAGTCTAGTCCTAACCTATCTGAAAGAAATGTTAAAGACTCTGTTGAATTCATACAACCTCTGTACATTCAGTACCTCAGTTGTTATAAGTATTCAAGTAGGTACTGTGGATTCACAAGCATCTGTTATGGAGGAGTTTTTTGAGGAAATCTGTGTCTTTATAATAGTCTTTTTAAAAAAGTGTTTATTTATTTATTTGGCTTTGTTGGGTCTTAATTGCAGTACATTTTATCTAGTTTCCTGACCAGGGATTGAACCAAGGCCCCCTGCAGAATCATGGAGTCTTAGCCACTGGGCCACCAGGGAGGTCACTTCTTCATATTTCTGTGACCTCAAATCTAGAACAAAACAATAAGAAAAATATTTCATTTAATATATTCAGAAGAATTTCTGTATATTTATATTCACAGTACATATATATATATATAAACATTGCTAAATTCAGTCATAAATGTAGGTTTCTAAAATAATCATATTGGGAGTAATATATTAAGATGCCCAGGAAAATTACATATAAATTTATAAAAATTCATTGTATAAAAATAGAGCATTTGAAAAATGTTGACAATAAATTTTACTCAATGATTCTTAAATTGGCAGGTAAAAATATGTCTTAAAATGCTAGAAAAAAAGATATAGTTTGTCTCTTAAAATTGGCATCAGTTCTACTTTTATGCATTGGAGAAGGAAATGGCAACCCACTCCAGTGTCCTTGCCTGGAGAATCCCAGGGATGGGGGAGCCTGGTCGGCTGTCTGTGGAGTCGCACCAGAGTCGGACATGACTGAAGAGACTTAGCAGCAGCAGCAGCAGCTACTTTATTCCAGTACTCTGGCAACCAGAGTAGCTTTAATATATATAATGTTAAACATTTAAAGGCTAAAGGTCAATTAGTTATATATAATGTTAAACATTTAAAAGCCAACGTTCAATCAGTTATGTTAGTTTTGAAGTAAATATTCCAATAAATTTTTGAATATTTTATATATTCTTAAAAAATTAGGAAGAAAACAAGTAGAGATTTTTATACTTTTAAACTTAAGTAAAATAGGCCTGACCGTCTTCCCATATTAATGTATATCTCTCTATTTTTTCACTTCCCCTTTACTTTTAAGTAAAATATCTGTAACTAATCGTCTAATTTCTAGCTTCAATTTATAAAACAGTTATCAAGAATAACCACCTTCATTTTTTAAAACTATATAATAGAAAAATATATTTTCTAAATTACGTAGACATTTTCACATAATTAAAATATAAATAAGCACTTAGAAACAATGAATAACTGTTTTCTCAATGTAGGTCAATATTAAGTCAGGATTTAACACCCACCTGACATTGTGCAGGTTTTCAAATCTGGTGTTATCTGACTTTATAGATCAAACCAGGACTTGTTGTAACTGACAAAGCTTTAATTAGGTTTAGTTTCATGGCCATATGCCTATCACTCAAATACGTTAACTTTTAAAAATTATACCAGTAAAATACTGGCACAACTTCAAGTTCATTTCCCTGCAGTCATTGGAGAGACATAATGAAGAAACAGCCAGAGTGCTGTCTCAAGTAAAAGTGCATAATACTGTGGGTTGAATAGCTACATGAAAATAATAATTTAAGTTTTATTTTGCATGGTAAATGTAAATCAGGAAAATTGCACATTCAGCAAATGTCAAAGACCTTTGACTTCAGCAAATATTAAAAGAAACAATAAATATATGTGAAGTTACTAAAAGTTATAAGTACTTGTAAGGAAATATCTAGTTATTTGAATGCAAACTAATATATTAGGAATTATTTCTCAACATGATAGTCATTATAATTCTTATTGTCATGCTATAACATTTAAAATTAGTAAAAGAAAGAACCTGAATATCTAGAAATATATGATTGAATCAAATATGTATTTGGTCTTCATAGACCAAAGAACTAAAGTAGTTCTGTCTGTGACAAATGTGCCAAAGCAAAGTAAAAAAGGCAGTTAGTTAAAAATACAAAAAGCAAGTTACTTGTCTTTTGCTTTGTTTTATTACATCTTGGTGTCAGCAGACATTTTAGAGGGTAACTGATGTTAACTCACTTTTGAGATAAAACCGTTCTCTGCAACATCTGCGAAAGATATCTTTCCAGCCTATCTGAGCTTGCCTCCCTTCTTTCACCATCACACCCATCATTGCCCCTCTGGGGGATGTTTAATTTTATATATGTCATCAAGTCTCATACTACTCTTTGGCATCAATACCATGGTGGCATTTCCCTACACAGACTTGTGAGAAACAATGACTAACATTCATTTACTGGCGTGTACTAATAAACACCTTTTTGGTGGCTTTCTATATCATTACTTTAATTCTTATAACAGTTGCTTGGGAACATAATATTATAATTCCCATTTTTACAGAAAAGGAAATCTAGGCACAGAGGTGAGACTTGACCAAGGCACAAAACTAGTAAATAGTTGACCTGACTCCCAGCCCAGGCAGACTGTCTCCAATATTTATGTTCTCATAATTTAGATACAGTGTATTTTTATTTAGGTATAACTTTCCATGACCTTAATAAATACTGAATTTTATGAATAATGAGCTGTAATAATATTGGATCTGATACAGAAATACAAAATAAAAGGCTCATTATTAATTTATTACATGATATTTCTTAATACAGTGACTATAAAAAAGATTAATTCTATAGATATAAGTAATCTCTTTTTTCCTGATATTAGATCATTTAAACTCAATGTCACTAGGTTATACAGCTCTCAAGTTAAAAAAAAATTATGAAATTCACAACTTAAAAAATACATTAGCATATAGAAAATAGTTTATTTGGTCTATGAGTCTTTCAACTTCCAGTATATTAGGGTCAATGGAATATATATATATATATATATATATATATGAATATATATGTGTATATTTTTTTAAATTTTGATGAATCACTTTTCAAATAAGCTAAATGCAAAAATATAAGCAGATTTGTATGAGAAAATATCAGCAAATATCCTAATCAATATAAAAATTGGATGAACCACAAGCTGAAAAAAAATATATATTGAGGAGTAAGTCCATAGGAGGATTGTAATATGCACAGATGGCAGGGGTGGACCTGATTGCTTTCCAGCCAGCACCTGTTCTGGAATGTATGCAGCCAGAATACCTTTATTATATTAAGTGCTTGCTGCTGGCTGAAAAAAAAATCTATGGATTTCCCTCTTGAAAGAAAATATTACCAGGTACCACTAGGTTAGAGGTTATAGTTGAACAATACAAAGAAAAGTACAGAGACCTTATTTTCATAAGCTGAACTCTATTAATGTCTGAAACAAACAAACAAACAAACAAACCTGGAAGCCCTGAATTTAGAATAAGCTGAAGAGGAAGCCGGTGCTTTAGGTTGATGGCCAATAGCCCAGATAGGGAGCAACGTGGGAACACGAACTTCTCTCTCCACTGTTAATTATAATCTGTAAACTGGTCCCCTTTGGTTCAAGGTACAGAAACTCAGTCAGGATTGTGTTGGGCAAAGATGGTTGAATGATTGACTGGCTACCATGTTTCTGCCAGTTTGGTGCATCCACCTACTTTTTTGTCCAGGTCTCTCTGAACTGAAAGATTGTATATGAGGAAAAAGATTGTATCACAACAGGAAAAATAAAATATTTTTAATACATAGAAAAGGTTACACTGAAAAAAAATTGGAAACAGTTTTTAAACTAAATAATGTAATATATTTTCTTTCTCACATTCTTTGTTTTCAACCATTAGAGATTATGAAAAAAACTAAAATGTTTATATTCTGAGCTAAGTTTTAATGATTGATCTGTATAGTAACAAACTGCATCCACTTCTGCAATTTTAAAGTTCTGTATTTAAACAAATTCAGGGACATGTAATACCTTTTCTAAAATACAGAGTATCCCTTACCAGAAGCAACATAGATTATGTTTAAAAAGTTAAATATTTTATAAATGTTTAAACGTATATATATTGGAATTGATTAAATTTATTCTAGTATATTCCTTAGTTTTCCACATAACGTCATAAACCTGAACCCAACATTCTAAGAATATTACTATGAAATTATTGTTCTAATAGTAATGTATTATTTAGAGTAGAATATTGTAATACTTTATAACAAATTAACTTCTATTTATTCAGATGATCAATCAGAACTGAAATTCACTGGCATAGTCTGAATCATATGATAAATAGACCATTTAAATGCAAGTCAAAATCTTGGTTTTGACATTTATTTCATCCATGTGGTTGAGAAGAAACTACTGTTAAAAAAGATAATGATTATAAAAGCATGTTGAATTTCATGAATGGACAGTGGAATATTATTACCTGTATTTTCCAATAAGGATACTGTAGCAGTGAGTTGGTATCCAAGAAAGTGAAATTGAAGTTGCTCAGTCGTGCCCGACTCTTTGCGACCCCATAGACAGTAGCCTGCACCAAGCTCCTCCATCCATGGGATTTTCAAGGCAAGAATACTGGAGTGGGTTGCCATTTCCTTCTCCAGGGAATCTTCCCAACCCAGGGATCGAACCGAGGTCTCTCACATTGTAGACAGGCGCTTTACTGTCTGAGCCACCAGGGAAGTCCAAAGGTATTTCTAATTATTGACTGTAATTTATTAGAAAAGCGTGACTGTTGTGAAGTTATTTCACATGAGTGAGCTTTGGCTTACTATAAGTATTTAAATACAGCTAACAAGTTGGTTTATAGTGAAAAAAAAAAAGTGAAGTCACTCAGTCATGTCCGAATCTTTGCGACCCAATGGACAGTAGCCTACCTGGCTTCTCTGTGCATGGGATTTTCCAGGGAAGAGTACTGGAAAATATGTTATTTTATAGGGTATCATAGTTATGCATTATCTATATTTAATTGCATCCCCTTTTTATTTATAGACAGTTTTCAGACTGGGAGTTGGTCTTTTAACTTATCCATCTATGTATCCAAGCTTTATTTATTGTACATGGTGTTTTCTCAAATGCACATTAATTAAGGGCTGAGTGAATTAAGGGCTGAGTGAATATATGTTTTGTAAAATTTGTATTAAAATTATCTTTTGTTGTTTTGATGATTTTCCTTACTTTGATGGTACTGCATATTTTTGTCCTTTTAGCTTGCATTTCTTGAAGTTTGCTAGTTTATATTCTGCTATGGGGATCTTTACAGTACTTCTTAGAGCAACTGAAACATAGATTGGAAGTCCTGTTCATCTGGAAAGCAGTCTCATTTTCCTCATTTATATGTCAGCCTACATAGTTAAAAAACAAAAACAAAAAATAGCTTTCAGTATCTTTAGTAAATAGTTGTTCAGTATATGGTAAAAAGAACTTCAACACATTAAAATAATTCATAGATCAAAAAAAGGTCTCATTAAATTATACTTACAACAATTTGTTTAACTCCAGTATTGGAGTTCTTCAATATTAGGTTAAAGTTCTAACATATTTCCCAATGAAAGTTTTTTCATACTACTTTTGACTTGAATAGAATATTTAAAATATAGTATTTTGGCTTTTATATCAGTTCCTAAGTTTTAATTGATTGACACCACATCTCTTTAAAAAAGAAAAGCAAAGTATGAAAGAAAGTTGCAATGACCTCAGATTCCAGCACTTGCATTTTATCCTGAATCTTGATGACCTACTTCTTTTTTTATTAACCATTCAGAATGTCTTTTTAATGCATGAATTAAGAAGATTACACTCAATAGTGAATAAAGTCTCATCGAGCTAAAAAAATGCAATTAAGCACTCTAACCCTTGATGTTTTAAAATGATCACTGGCATTAAAGTGGTAATATGCTTCTCTGAAATATCATTATGTCCCACTTCAAGCATGCAGTGTTTTTTGTAAATTCCAAACTTAGAAGAGTTATGCACTGTAATAAATATGCACTATAAATGAATATGCACTGTGAAGACCCAGCAATAGTATTAAAGTATTGTATATTATTTGTGAGTAGAAAAAATAATTTCTGAAATAGCATTGTCTTCATAATAAAAAAATAAATATTCTAAAAACAATCAGCCTTTCCAAATGTGATTAAGGTTATTTTACATGTTTCTATTCTGTTCTGTTCAGATAGACAAGTATTAATAACTTGAAATATTCAGCTCAATTCCAATAATTTGCTAGTTACTAATATAAATCAAAGTGTTATTTGATTTTTCCTGGATGTAGTCTAAATTTACTTTCTTAAAACACGAATTGAATTATTTGACATGTTGACTATCAATATCACTATGAACGTTTACAGTTTTCTTTTTCTTTTCTTTTACAGTCCAGGTTTGATGCACAAGACAGGGTGTTCAGGACTGGTGTACTGGGATGACCCTGAGGGATGGGATGGGGAGGGAGGTGGGAGGGGGGTTCAGGATGGGGAACATGTATACACCCATGGCTGATTCATAACAATGTATGGCAAAAACCACTATAATATTGTAAAGTAATTAGCCTCCAATTAAAATAAATAAATTAATTTTTAAGCATTATGAAAGATAATAGTGGCATTGGAACACAAAATAGTTCATGTTTACAATAAACTCACATAGTATTTTTAAATTCATATAGAATATTCAAAGTAACTATGCAGCTTATATATTTCAGAAAAGTAGAATTCATATTCTACAGAAATAACTCAAATATGTAATGAATTTGTTTTGATAGAAATTCTTTATTGATCAAATGAGCAGGTGAATTATCATGATAGATTTTTAAAGTTGAGACACTTTATAAATAATGTTTGTTCCTAGGGAAGGACAGTTAATTTCATTATTGTAAATGTTTCCACTGTGTTAAATAAGGGTATATCAAGAATTTCAAAGTGCCCTCTATTTTTTTTTAAAAGCTCTTACAACTTTGTGTACTGAACACTTGCATGAAAGTAGCCAGATAGTTGTTAAATTCTAATGAGTCAATCTCACTGAAGACCAACTGTAATAGAGCTATTGTGATTTAAAGAACCAGTACACTAAAATCATTTTCTAGTCATTGACATATTGGTTATTTGGCTTTATCTTACATATAAAAATATGATGAATCATGTCAATTTTGGTTTTATGACGGTTGTATATATACACACATTTAGAAAATGAGCTTAAAGATTTTGTTGAAAAGCTGATCTGAATTGGCAGTTACTACCCTTACTAAAACATTAAAACAGATTTTGATTTAAAAATCTCAGTAACATATCTCAACAATATGTATCTTTTTAAATATAAATTTATTTATTTTAATTGGAGGCTAATTACTTTACAATATTGTATTGGTCTTGCTATACATCAACATGAATCTGCCATGGGTGTACACGTGTTCCCCATCCTGAACACTCCTCCCTCCTCCCTCCCCATACCATCCCTCTGGGTCATCCCAATGCACCAGCCCCGAGCATCCTGTATCATGCATCGAACCTGGGCTGGAGATTCATTTCACATATGATATTATACATGTTTCAATGCCATTCTCCCAAATCATCCCACCCTCGCCCTCTCCCACAGAGTCCAAAAGACTGTTCTATACATCTGTGTCTCTTTTGCTGTATGCTGATATCTATGTCTATTTTCAAACAGTTCCAGTTATTTGGCTTTTTCTTCACCTGTCTCCCTTAAACTATTTTTCTAAAACAAAAAATTAAATAAAATAAATCTCAATGAAAGCAGTTATTTTATTTTTTCAGGAACCACTTAGTATGATCTTTAGAAATAACAAGTGCCTTTGAAATCTGATCTAATAAAAGGGTTTCATGCAACATTTGATGTCATCTTTCAAACCACAATTCATCTCATGAACATTATATCATTTCCAATTAAGAACTACGTGTTGCAAAAATGATTTGGTTCTCTGCAGCTCTGACTTCCATTAGATATTCAGTTATTAAAATGTGTTGAAGCTTAATTAAATAAATTTAATTAAATTTAGATTAACCCTTTTCAAGAAAGTATTATCTAAGTTACATTAAGTGAAGGGCAAAGGAACTTTAACATCATCCTAAGGAAGGGTATACTTGAATGCTGCATTTAAGGAGATTGCATTATTAAAATTTAAAAGCATACGGTTACAATTAAAAGGTAATCAAGTTCTTAATGTATCTCTCTTCAGAAATTCAGAGCTTCAGGTGGCATTATTATAGAGAGTGCCAAAATGTTTAATTTATTTCTCAGTTAACTCGCTGCCAACAGCTTCAGTGGTGACCTTTGAATACAATATTGGACAGACTTGCATATTCTTTAACACAACATTTAATTGTATAATTGTATGCTCAGAAAGTATTTATTTCAGACTTTTGATCACTATTTAGAAGGAATCATTTCTAACTTTTAAGATTACTGTGTTAAAGGATTATTTTTATTGTTAAGGCAAATAATTCTGTTGTTACTATATTATTCAGATAATGTTGTATTGCCTAAGTACAATAAAATGCAAAGGAACTTTCCATCTTATCATATAGTTATGTCCACAATCATATACAATTTGAGAGAAAAGATAAAAAATGTAGTTTATAGAAAAACTTGTTAAATAGAAAATACCTGTTAGAAAAAATAGATCAAACCTATTTGATCTACATACATATTAATCACATCTTTTTCTAACACGTATTATATAGACATACTTAGTCCTCTATGAATAATTTCTTTAAGAAAACCAACATAAAAATCAGGATAAAAAGAATGCACAGAAAATGTTATTTATTTTATGGTTATTTACTTTAAAGTAAGCAAAGATTTGGACATAACTGAAGCAAAGCAGCATGCACACATAACACATACTCATAGTTAAATAGTTCAAACACTGAATGCAAATTGGGATTAATTGAAAAGTAAATATACCTGTCTTTTATTTACAGACATCATCCAGGGGCAAAAACTGTACCATGTATGTATACCTATGAGGAAAATAATCAAAACTATGAAGACCTAGGGTCTGTCATATACTGTAAATGTGTAAAAAGGTCAGTTCCAAGGCATTAGGACTATTAGGGGACTGTAGGGAACTAGAAAGTACAAGCTTAATCTAGAGAAACAGTGACCGTGATAGACAGATTACAAGACTCATAGCTCATGATGACTTATCTTCTTCTGGTTTTGCAGTTTTCTTTTTCCATCTCATGATAAATCACACAATTTCCTGTTGAAAGAACTCACCAGATTTTTTTTACTGAATATTCATCTCTGTGCAAAAGTATCACTTTTCCAACTAAGGTCTATATAGTCAAAGCTACACTTTTTCCAGTAGTCATGCACAGATGTGAGAGCTGGATTATAAAGAAGGCTGAGCACCAAAGAATTGATCCTTTTGAACTGTGATGCTGGAGAAGACTCTTGAAAGTCCCTTGGACAGCAAGGAGATCAAACCAGTCAATCCTAGAAGAAATCAACCCTGAATATTCATTGGAAGGACCGATGCTGAACTTGAAGCTCCAGTACTTTGGCCACCTAATGGAAAGAGCCGACTCATTGGGAAAGACCCTGAGTCTGGGAAAGATTGAGGGCAGGAGGAGAAGGGGGCAACAGAGGATGAGATGGTTTGATGACATCATTGACTCAAAGGACATGAATTTGAGCAAACTATGGGAGATAGTGAAGTACAAGGAAACCTGGCATGCTGCAATTCATGGAGTCACAAAGAGTTGAACACGACTTAGCAACTAAGCAACACAACACCATCTCTGTGTAAGCTTTACTTTAAGAGTTGAGGGTATAGCAGTAAAAGAATTTGACCAAGTCTCTTTCCCTCTGGATCTTGAATCTAGTGAGAGAAACATATAATAAATAAAGGAACAATATCAATTATATAATATAACTGGACACATGCCTAAATATTGATAAAAATACACTAGGAATATAAAGACTGTATAACAAAATGGTAGGCTTGTTTTAATTAAGGTGGTTTATCATGTAAGAATGCATTGGACACCTAGTAATAAAATATTAATTTCAAATTGAATTTGCTAAAAGTTTTTTTTTTTTTTCCCCCACAAAAAGAGAAATGCAGAATTAAACATTCTGGGTTTGGTGCAAGAATATGTTGCCAACCAAAAGCCATTCTCCATCTCACTTTCTTCCTTGCTTAAATTTCTTGATTTAGTCATAAACTAAATTAAGTTTCCAAAGCCTGAAGTCATGAGGAACATTAAGCAATCAAAGGAAATTTTATTCTGGGCATTGATTTCATGTAGTTGAGACTATGACTTTTCTTCATGGGGAGTCATTTCAGTGCAAAAAGAGTTGCTCCAAAATGAAACTAAAGCAAAATCTATCTGTTGACAGATCCACATACTTAAAGCTTTTTTCCTCAAAAATGAACATAAACTAAGAGCCAAAATAGACCAGATATTTAGGAAAAGCACTCAGTATGAAAGACAAAAATATTTTTAAAGGAACAAACTGGAAACAGAAACAATCACTGAAAGAACAAAGAAAAATTCTTGTGAAGTCAGCCACAAGTAGTAAAATAAGATAAGTAAAAAATAAGTAAAATAAGCCACAGGTCAATAAAATAAGAAAAAAAAATGTTACAGATAGTATCAACTAGAGAACATAAAGGAGCTTTTGGAAATTGTAAGGCAAATATATAGATAATGGGCCAAAAACAAGAAAAGATATGAATAACCAAGGCTTACTGCAGGGTGTGTAATACCAATAAGAAGTAGCATGGGAAACAGAGGCATCAAAATGATCAAAGGAGTGAGGCAAGATAATTCCATAGAAAGGATGTCTCCCATATTAAATTATAAGTACAATGAAATGAATAAAAATATATTTACAGAAAGGTATAGTATCAGGGCATTTTAGAACATAGACAAAATAGATATCTCTAAATTTTCCAAAGGAAAATAATAGATATAAAATCCATCAATACTCAAATGACATCACAGTCTTAAATAACAGTACTGGAATTTAGAAGACTAGAGATCAATACCTTCAAAATCTGAGAAAAAAATCATTTCTACCTTTGAACTTTAGACACAGTCAAATGATCAAATATGAGGATAAAGTAATTTTCAGTTTGCAAAGTTTTAAAAATTGATTTTCCTGAATGTTACTCAGGAAACTACTAGAAAATATGCTCCAAAAAATAATGATGTACTTAAAGAATATGGGATATTTTGCTGAGTTATTCTAGCTATGAAAGTAAAAGCAAAGGGAAAGCAAAAGTTGCTCAGTCATACCTGACTCTTTGCGATCCCATGGACTATAGAGTCTATGGAATTCTCCAGTCCAGAATACTGGACTAGCCTTTCCCTTCTCCAGGGGATCTTCCCAACCCAGGGATTGAATCCAGTCTCCCGCATTGCAGGCAACAGGGAAGCCAATTGTAGCTATAGTGGGGTTGATTTTTTTTTAATGATTAATTTATTATCAGGATGGTTTAAATTTAACTGAATTTCTTCTGATGCATATTTAGATATAAGAAAAGGAAATTTGGGAATTACTGGATATATATTACAATTTCTTGTTGCTGTTCAGTCACTAAGTCCTGTCCAACTCTTTGTGATGACATGGACTGTAGCAAACCAGGCTCCTCTGTCCTCCGCTATCTACCGGAGTTTACTACAACTCACGTTCATACAGTTAGTGATGCTATCTAACCATCTCTTCCTGTCACTCCCTTCTCCTTTTGCCTTCAGTCTTTCCCAGTATCAGGGTCCTTTCCAATGAGTCAGATCTTCACATCAGGTGGCTAAATTATTGGAACTTCAGCTCAGCATTGGTTCTTCCAATGAATAGTGAGGGTTTATTTCCTTTAGGATTAACTTGATTGATCTTGCAGTCCAGGGGACTCTCAAGAGTCTTTTCTGACACCACAATTGGAAAGCATCTGTTCTTCACCACTCAGCTTTCTTATGGTCCAAATTTTTTATCCTTACATGACTATTGGAGAAACCATAGCTTTGATTATACAGATCTTTGTCAGCAATGTGATATCTCTGGCTTTTAATATGCTGTCTAGGTTTGTCATAGCTTTTCTTCCAAGGAGCAAGTGTCTTTACATTTCATGGCTGTAGTCACCATCCACAGTGATTTTGGAGCCCAAGAAAATAAAATATGTTCCCGCTTCCACTTTCTGCCTTGATGTGATGGGACCATGTGACATGATCATAGTTTTTTTTTTAATGTTGAGTTTCAAGCCAACTTTCTCACTCTCCTATTCTCACCCTCATCAAGAGGCTCTTTAGTTCTCTTCATACATGCCTGCAAGACTTTAAAAACACAATTTTTAGGATTTGAAATAACTCAGCTAGAATTCCTTCACCACCACTAGCTTTTTTATTAGTAATGCTTCCTAAGACCCACTTGACTTCACACTCCAGGATGTCCAGTTGTAGGTGAATGACCACACCAGTTTGGTTTTTTGGTCATTAAAAACTTTTCTTATGTAATTATTCTGTGTATTCTTGTCACCTCTACTGCTTCTGTTAGGTTCTACTGTTTCTATGCTTTATTATGTCCATCCTTGCATAAAATGCTCTTTTGATCTCTCCAATTTTCTTGAAGAGATCTCTAGTTTTCCCCCATTCTATTGTTTTCCTCTATTTCTTTGCATTGTCAATGTAAAAAAGACTTATCTCTCTTTACTATTCTCTGGAACCTTGCATTCGGTTTGATATCTTTCTCTCTGTCTTTCTTTCACTTCTGGATTCATCAGCTATTTGTAAGTGCTTTGCTTTCTTGCATTTCTTCCCTTTGGAATGGCTTGTTCACTCCCTCTTGTCCAGTGTTACGAACCTCCATCCATAGTTCTTCAGGCACTGTGTCTACCAGATCTAATCCCTTGGACCTCTTCATCACCTCCACTGTGCAATAGTAAGGGATTTGGCTTAGGTCATACCTGAATGGCCTAGTAGTTTTCCCTGCTTTCTTCAATTTAAGCCTGAATTTTGCATTGGTGGTGGCTTAGTCACTCAGTCATGTCTGACACTTGGCAACCCCACGTACTGTAGCCCACCAGGCTCCTCTGTCCATGGGATTCTCCAGGCAAGAACATCAGAGTGGGCTGCCATTTCCTTCTCCAGAATTTTGCATTAAAGGTCTCATTGTCCCAACCACAGTAAACTGCAGGTCTTGTTCTTGCTGACCAGATAGAGCTCCTCCATCTTTGGCTACAAAAAGTGGAATTAATCTGATCTGGATATTGACCATCTGTGATGTCCATGTATACAGTCCTCTCTTGGGTTGTTGGAAAAGGGTGTTTGTTTTGACTGTGTGTTTTGTTTACAAAACTCTGTTAGCCTTTGTCCTTCTTCATTTTGTACTCCAAGGGCAAACTTGCCTTTTACTCCAGGTATCTCTTGACCTTTGCACTGTAATTTCCTATGATGAAAAGAGCACCTTTTTTGGTATCGGTTCTAGAAAGTCTTGCAGGTCTTCATAGAACCAGTCAACTTTAGCTTCTTCAGCATCAGTGGTTGGGCATAGACTTGGATCACTGTGACGTGAATGGTTTGCCTTGGAAATGGACTGAGGGTTACTCCATTCCTTCTAAGGGATTCTTGCCCACAGTATTAGATATAATGGTCATCTGCATTAAATTTGTACATTTCCATCCATTTTTGTTCATTCATTCCTAAGCTATTGATCTTTACTCTTGCCATCTCTTGCTTGACTACGTCCAATTTATCTTGATTCATAGACCTAATATTCCAGGTTCCTATTGTTCTTTACAGCATTGGACTTTACTTTCACCACAAGACACATCCACAACAGAGGGCCATTTCTGCTTTGGGCCCTCCACTTCATTCTCTTTGAAGCTATTAGTAATTGTTCTCTGCTCTTCCCCAGTAGCATATTAGACACATTCTGACCTGGGAGTGGGGGTGGGGCTTGTCTTCAAGTATCATATCTTTTTGCCTTTTCATACTGTACATGGGGTTCTCCAGACACAAATACTGGAGTGAGTTGCCATTCCCTCCTCCAGTGGACTACATTTTATAAGAACTCTTCACAAGGCCCCATCCATCTTGTGTGGCCCTGCACAGCATGGCTCATAGCTTCATTGAGTTATGCAAGCCCCTTTGCCATGACAAGGCTATGATTCATAACAGGCAGGTTACAATTCAGTTCAGTTCAGTTCAGTCACTCAGTCGTGTCTGACTCTTTGCGACCCCATGAATCGCAGCATGCCAGGCCTCCCTGTCCATCACCAACTCCCAGAGTTCACTCAGACTCACATCCATCGAGTCGGTGATGCCATCCAACCATCTCATCCTCTGTCATCTCCTTCTCCTCCTGCCCCCAATCCATCCCAGCATGAGGGTCTTTTCCAATGAGTCAACTCTTCGCATGAGGTAGCCAAAGGACTGGAGTTTCAGCTTTAGCATTATTCCTTCCAAAGAACACCCAGGACTGATCTCCTTTAGAATGGACTGGTTGGATCTCCTTGCAGTCCAAGGGACTCTCAAGAGTCTTCTCCAACACCACAGTTCAAAAGCATCAATGTAAAAAGGTTACAATTACCACTTACTAAATTAAAGGTTCAGTTTATTTCAGGTCAGCAAATACTTATTAAACAAATCATAAATGTACTATCCATTTTTGGTAGTTAGAAATAAGAAGACATAATATAACATTTCTTATATATATGGAGGTCTTCCCTGATGGCTCAGGAGGTAAAGAATCTGCCTGCAATACAGGAAACATAGGAGACGTGGGTCAGATACCTGTGTCAGGAAGATCTGCTGGAGGAAGAAAATGGCAACCCACTCCAGTATTCTTGCCTGAGAAATTGCATGGACAGAAGGTCCTGGTAGGCTACAGTCCATGGGGTCACAAAGAGTCAGACACAACTGAATGACTAAGCATGTGTATTTACATAGTTTATTATGATTTGGGGGGATATAAGATATATACATAAAGATATTCAAAACTAAGTGGTAATTTTGTAAGCCTTATATTTTCTAATTTTAAGTAAGAATGAGAATATTTGGGGTTGTTTGTTTAAACAGCAATTTCCAAGCCCCACAGTCAAAGATTCTGATTGAGCAAATTTGAGAAAGAGCTCAGAGATCTACTCAGTTATTCTAATTCATATGATTTGTAGAGGAAGTTTGAGGAAAACTATTTTAAACCTTCTAATTACATAATTGGAGAAGGAAATGGCAACCTAGTCCAGTATTCTTGCCTGGGAAATCCAATGGACAGAGGAGCCTGGTGGGCTACAGTCCATGTGGTCACCAAAGAGTTGGAAGCAACTTAGTGACTGAAGAACAAAATAAGATTTTAAAATAAATGAGATCATATTTTATGTACCATTCTGTAATTTGCTTTTTTTATTATTTGGCTTCAATACCCTTCCACCTTAGCTTATTTATAGACCTATTTCATTCTTCTTAATGATGACAGAGGATTCCACTGAATGGTTTCTCACTGTTACAAGTAATGCTACAATAATAGTCTTATGCATAATATTTAAACACATTTGCAAGTATTAGTGTAGGAATAATACCTCACAGTAGAACTGCAAGGTCATACAGCATATATGTCAAACATGTTTTAACTTTTGATGAATTGTACTTCCCATTCCACAGATTCCTCCTCAAAGGCTGTACCACAGTTTGAGAGTATATTATGGACATATTTCTATGTAAATTTATGCTGCTGCTGCTGCTGCTGCTGCTAAGTCGCTTCAGTCGTGTCCGACTCTGTGTGACCCCATAGACAGCAGCCCACCAGGCTCCCCTGTCGCTGGGATTCTCCAGGCAAGAACACTGGAGTGGGTTGCCATTTCCTTCTCCAATGCATGAAAGTGAAAAGTGAAAATGAAGTCGCTTAGTCGCGTTCAACTCTTAGCGACCCCATGGGCTGCAGCCTACCAGGCTCCTCCATCCATGGGATTTTCCAGGCAAGAGTACTGGAGTGGGGTGCCACTGGGATCATTTTTAATGGCTGTATGATAGTACATTGTATGTGTATGCCATAGGTAACTTTTAAAATTTCTTATGTGAGTTTGGGTAAACTCTGGGAATTGGTGATGGACAGGGAGGCCTGGCGTGCTGCAGTCCATGGAGTCTCAAAGAGTCGGACACGACTGAGCAACTGAACTGAACTGAACAGAATGAGATAATATATTCATTAGAAAGGGATATTACAATTTAGGAAAACAAGGAAAGCTACAAAGAGGAACAGAAACAGGCTGATCCAAGTACTATGGCTATTGGGTTTTCAATTCACTTGACACACATTTTTCTTGTTATAATAAATGTATCATCTTTTCATTTCAAGAAACTGCTACTACTAGATCATTACAAATAATACAACTTATTTTACTTTGATTACATGCTGACTAAACACTCCAGTACTTTGGCCACCTCATGAGAAGAGTTGACTCATTGGAAAAGACTTTGATGCTGGGAGGGGTTGGGGGCAGGAGGAGAAGGGGACGACAGAGGATGAAATGGCTGGATGGCATCACTGACTCGATGGACGTGAATCTGAGTGAACTCTGGGAGTTGGTGATGGACGGGGAGGCCTGACGTGCTGCAATTCATGGGGTTGCAAATAGTTGGACATGACTGAGCGACTGAACTGAACTGAAACATTCAAGATATGGGAATACCAGATCACCTAACCTGCTTCCTGAGAATTCTGTATGCAAGTCAAGAAGCAACAGTTAGAACTGGGCATGGAACAACAGACTGGTTCCAAATCAGGAAAGGAGTACATCAAGGCTATATATTGTCACCCTGCTTATTTAACTTATATTTCCAGTACATCACTGGAAATGCTGGGCTGGATGAAGCACAGGCTGAAATCAAGATTGCTGGGAGAAATATCAGTAACCTCAAATATGCAGATTGTACCACCCTTACGGCCGAAAGCCAAGAGGACTAGCTTCTTGATGAAAATGAAAGAGGAAAGTGAAAAGTTAGCCTAAAACTTAACATTCAGAAAACTAAGATCATGGCATCTGGTCCCATCACTTCATGGCAAATACATGGGGAAATAATGGAAACAGTATGAGACCTTATTTTGGGGGGCTCCAAAATTACTGCAGATGGTGACTTCATCCATGAAATTAAAAGATGCTTGCTCTTTGGAAGAAAGACTATAACCAACCTAGACAGCATATTATAAAGCAGAAACATTGCTTTGCCAACAAAGGTCTGTCTAGTCAAAGCTATGGTTTTTCCAGTAGTCATGTATAGATGTGAGATTTGGACTGTAAAGAAAGCTGAGCACCCAATAATTGATGCTTTTGAACTGTGGTGTTGGCAAAGACTCTTGAGAGTCCCTTGAACTTAAAGGAGATCCAACCAGTCAATCCTAAAGGACATCAGTCCTGAATATTCATTGGAAGAACTGATGTTGAAGCTGAAATTCCAATACTTTGGCGACCTGATGTGAAGAACTAACTCATTTGAAAAGACCCTGATGCTGGGAAAGATTAAAAGCAGGAGGAGAAGGGAATGACAGAGGATGAGATGGTTGGATGTCATTACCAACTTGATGGACATGAGTTTGAGTAAGCTCTGGAAGTTGATGATAGACAAGGAAATCTGGCGTGCTGCAGTCCATGGGGTCGCAAAGAGTTGGACACAACTGAGTGACTGAACTGAACTGAAGAATCATTCAGGTCATTTGCCTTCACTTGCCATGGTCTACAGGGAAAGAGTATGTATAAATCCACACTAGTATTCAGACTACTCTACACCTGTGTTGCACACAGTAAATTAAACTATAACACCGATTTTTATATCCATTTTTTGTGCTTTGTTAATATGAGATGATATGCTTGAATCTAATTAACAGTGAAATACTGCAAGATTGTGTTTCTGAACCTCTGAGGTCAAATCCTAGACTTCAGTGATCTCAATGAATTAAATGTTATGTTTTGAGGCTTTTTGTCATTAAACCAGTTGGGCTGAACTAATGACATCCTTATTGTATCTTTGACCTTTTCTTTCCTACATATCTTAGTGCAGGTGAAAATATACTCACCAGGAAAAGTTAAAGAAGGTCAGAGAGGGCATATGATCATGCTTTAGAAACTGTATAAAAGTCGTTAAGGATACAAGTAGGGTGGCAAATAAGCATATAATTATTAAGAAAATAAGTTGAGCAAGGCAGAAAAGAAGAATATGGTAGTGAACCATAAATAAAATAAATTTGTTCAGAACATTGGGTTCATTGAAGGAGAAGGAAAAAGAGAAGGGAAAATTGGATTTTGTATTGTGGTTAGTTTATGGAGTCACTCTAGCACAACAGTAAGAAAATTGTGTTTGTTATAGGTATACTTAATATTGTCAAATGTAATAGTGTAGAGTTGACCAAAATAACCAGCTAGATCTACCAAATATGTGTTTTGATTTTAAAAATAAAACACCATTTAAATTTTTTATAAATACATAGGAAGGGATTTCAATATAGGGAAATGATTTTATATTATGCATATTTAAAATGTTATTTGAAGTTACACTTATGTCATCTCTTTGGTTTCATAGAAATGAGCCTCAGTGAATAACAATGATAATTTAGGAGTTATTCTATCTTATTAGGTAGGCTGAACATAAATAATACCACACTCCAGCCCCTACTTTATGCCATGGGCATTTGTTTCACCTAAACCTATAGGGTCTATAACTTCTACTCCAGTTTTCATCATCAAGGATATGTTAAGATGATAATTAAATTACATGTTTATATTTGTCGCAATGAATATCCCCAACCCAAATTTTTCTTCTGTGTGTCTGAGGCCAAAATAACTGTTAATTGTAATGAACAGAAAGCCTTTTTCCCCATATTTTATACTTTAATAATGAAAATTGTATTTGCCCTTGATTAGAACATCTTTATCATTGAATAATGAATCAGTGGGCCTCTAATAACCATACAACTTCCTTTAGAGACTTCAAAAAAGCAGGCCTTTGCCTTATGTTTAAATAATAATGGAATTTATATCTTAGTACTATGATATCTTGAGTCCAAAGGAGATAGGAATAATCATTCATTAACCATTTTCCTATTAACAAATAAGTGCAAAGATATTATTCTTTTTATTTTTCCTCCCAGATGACTTTGAAAATTAAAGTCATAAATAAAGTGAGGGGGAGAAAAAAGATCATATTTTCTACAAAATCCCAAAACAACTCATGTAGAATTTGTGATTGAACTTTGTGCTCACTGTAATGGAGAGATTAATAAAATCATTCCTCATTACTAAGACATGTCAATCCTTTATTACATTTAACTTTTCCATAATATACTTCTCTTTGACTCAAGTGACCTTGTGGCAAATGTCCTCTGCATGCCTTTTCCTGCATACCAATTATGGATTTGATAATATAACTGAAATCTTCTCTCATTTTTATTAATAAAATGAAGGCTAATAGAACATGGATTCTGAAACAAATATTCATACACTTATCTGTAAATGTTTAGATATAATTATATTTTCTTAACAGGTCTGTGAATTATTTCCCAACTGAAATTAAATTCTTAATAATGCTGCCCTTGTAAAGCATATAATGCCACCAAAGACATCTCTAGTCAGAACTGGGTTATGCCCCATTTAGAAAGACAAGAAAAGAACTGAAATTAATATAATTGGATTTGTGAAGTTTTTGTTTTTAATTCCACTAATAATTACTTTCTACTATTTCAACAGAATAGATCTCAATTTTCTAACTGAACCTTTATATGTCACTGTTATTTTACCATTTATATTTGTTATTTTTAAATCAAACAAGGTTAGAAAAAAGAATACAAAATACTAATGTATTGGTAATCAAAAACTATTGAAATATTTTCATATTTGCTTACATTAAGCAGGCTATATGCATAGGTATAGGTATTATAGATTCTACTCTGCATCATTTTTCTATAAGTAGTAATGAATTGCCATCACTCCACAGTATCCTTTAGGAATTGGTTCCAGGACCACATCACTAAATATGTGGATGCTCAGGTCCATTATAAAATTCAGTTCAGTTCAGTTAGTTGCTCAGTCATGTCCTACTCTGCAACCCCATGGACTGCAGCACATGAGGCTTCTCTGTCTATCACCAATCCCAGAGCTTGCTCAAACTCATGTCCATCAAGTCAGTGATGACATCCAACCATCTCATCCTCTGTCAACCCCTTCTCCTCCTGCCTTTAATCTTTCTCAGCATCAGGGTCTATTCTAATGAGTCAGTTCTTAACATTATGGAAAAATATTGGAACGTCAGCTGCAGCATCAGTCCTTCCAGTAAATATTCAGGACTGATTTCCTTTATTTTGACTGGTTTGATCTCTTTGTAGTCAAGGGGACTCTATAACACCACAGTTTGAAGGCATCAATTCTTTGGCACTCAGCTTTCTTTATAGTCTAACTCAGACATCCATACGTGATTACTGGAATAAACTAGAGCTTTGACCAGATGGACCTTTGTCAGCAAAGTAACATCTCTGCTTTTTAATCTGCTGTCTAGTCTGGTCACAGCTTTTCTTCCAAGGAGCAAGTGACTTTTAATTTCATGGCTGCAGTTACCATCTGCAGTGATTTTGGAGCCAAAGAAAATAGTCAGTCACTGTTTCCATTGTTTCCCCTCCTATTTGCCATAAAGTTATGGGACCAAATGCCATGATCTTCATTTTTTGAATGTTGAGCTTTAAGCCAGCTTTTTAACTCTCCTCTTTCACTTTCATCAAGAGGCCCTTTAATTCTTTTTTTTTTGGCTTTCTGCCATAAGAGTGGTATCATCTGCATATCTGAGGTTATTGATATTTCTCCCAGCAATCTTGATTCCAGCTGGTGCTTTATCTAGCGCAGCATTTCACATGATGTATTCCGCATATAAGTTAAATAAGCAGGGTGACAATATACAGCCTTGATGTCCTCCTTTCCTTATTTGAACCAGTCCATTGTTCCATGTCCAGTTCTAACTGTTGCTTCTTGACCTGCATACAGATTTCTTAGGAGGCAGGTCAGGTGGACCGGTATTCCCATCTCTTTCAGTTTATTGTGATCCACACAGTCAAAGGCTTTGGCATAGTAAATGAAGCAGAAATAGATGTTTTTCTGGAATTCTCTTGCTTTTTCTATAATCAAAAGGCAATTTGATCTCTGGTTCTGCTGCCTTTTCTAAATCTGGCTTGAATATCTGGAAGTTCTTGGTTCACATATCGTTGAACCCTAGCTTGGAGAATTTTGAGCATTACTTTGCTAGCGTGTGAGATGAGTGCAACTGTGCGGTAGTTTGAGCATTCTTTGGCATTGCCTTTCTTTGGGATTGCAATGAAAACTGACCTTTTCCAGTCCTGTGGCCACTGCTGAGTTTTCCAAATTTGCTGGCATATTGAGTGCAGCACTTTCACAGCATCATCTTTTAGGATTTGAAATAGCTCAACTGGAATTCCATCATGTCCACTAGCTTTGTTCATGATGATGCTTTCTAAGGCCCACTTGACTTCACACTCCAGGATATCTGGTTTTAGGTGAGAGATCACACCATCGTGATTATCTGGGTCGTGAAGCTCTTTTTTGTACAATTCTTCTGTGTATTCTTGCCACCTCTTCTTAATATCTTCTGCTTCTGTAAGGTCCATACAATTTCTGTCCTTAATTGTGCCCATCTTTGCATGAAATGTTCCCTTGATATCTCTAATTTTCTTGAAGAGATCTCTAGTCTTTCCCATTCTATTGTTTTCCTCTATTTCTTTGCATTGATCACTGAGGAAGGCTTTCTTATCTCTCCTTGCTAACCTTTGGAACTCTATATTCAATTGGGTATATCTTTTCTTAACTCCTTTGCCTTTCACTTCTCTTCATTTCTCAGCTATATGTAAGGCCTCCTCAGGCAACCAGTTTGCCTTTTTGCAAGTTTCTTTTTCTTGGGTATGGTTTTGATCCCCACATCTTATACAATGTTATGAACCTCTGTCCATAGTTGTTCAGGCACACTTTCTATCAGATCTAATCCCTTGAATCTATTTATCACTTCCACTTTATAATCATAGGGATTTGATTTAGGTCATACCTGAATGGTCTAGTGATTTTCCCTATTTTATTCAATTTAAGTCTGAATTTGGCAATAAGAAGTTCATGATCTGAGTCACAGTCAGGTCCTGGTCTTGTTTTTGCTGACTGTATAGAGCTTCTCCATCTTCGGCTACAAAGAATATAGTCCATCTGATTTTGATTTTGGCCATCTGGTGATGTCCATATGTCTCTTGGCTGTAGGAAGAGGGTGTTTGTTATGATCAGTGCATTCTCTTGGCAGAACTCTGTTAGCCTTTGCCCTCCCTCCTTTTGTACTCCAAGGCCAAACGTGCCTGTTACTCCAGGTATCTCTTGACTTCCTACTTTTGCATTCTAGTCCCCAGTGATGGAAAGGACATCTTTTTGGGGTGTCAGTTCTAGAAAGTCTTGTAGGTCTTCACAGAACCATTCAACTTCACTTCTTCAGCATTAGTGATTAGAGCATAGACTTGAATAACTATAATATTGAATGGTTTGCCTTGAAAATAAACAGAGATCATTCTGGGTTTTTTTGAGATTGCACCCAAGTCCTGCATTTTGGACTCTTTTGTTGACTATGAGGGCAGTTCCATTTCTTCTAAGCGATTCTTGACCACAGTAGTGGATATAATGCTCATCTGAATTAGATTCACTCATTCTGGTCCATTTTAGTTCTCTGATTCCTAAAGTGTTGATGTTCACTCTTGCCATCTTCTATTTGATCACTTCCAATTTACCTTGATTCATTGACCTAACGTTTCAGGTCCCTATGCAATATTGTTCTTTACAGCATCAGACTTTACTTCCATCACCAGTCACATCCACAACTGGGTGTTGTTTTTGTTTTGGCTCTGTCTCTTCATTCTTTCTGGAATTATTTCTCCAGTAGCATATGGGCACCTACCAACCTGGGTAGTTCATCTCTCAGTGTCCTATCTTTTTGCCTTTTCATAATACTCATGGGGTTCTTTAGGACAAGAATACTGAAGTGGTTTGCCATTCCCTTTTCCAGTGGACCACGTTTAGTCAGAAATCTCTGCCATGACCTGTCCCTCTTGGGTAACCCTACAGGGCATGGCTCATAATTTCATTGAGTTAGACAAGGGTGTTATCCATGTGACCAGTATGGTTAGTTGTCTGTGACTGTGGTTTTCATTCTGTCTGCCCTCTGATGAATAAGAATTAGAGGCTTGTGAAAGCTTCCTGATGGGAGGGACTGGGTGTGGGGGAATCTGAGTCTGGTTCTGATGGGTGGGGTCATGGTCAGTAAATCTTTAATCCAATTTTCTGTTGATAGGTGGGGCTGTGTTTCCTCCTTGTTGTTTGGCCTGAAACCAAACTATGGTAGGGGTAATGTGAGAGTTGGACTGTGAAGAAGGCTGAGCACCAAAGAACTGATGCTTTTGAACTGTGGTGTTAGAGAAGCCTCTTGAGAGTCCCTTGGACTGCAAGGAGATCCAACCAGTCCATTCTGAAGGAGATCAGCCCTGGGATTTCTTTGGAAGGAATGATGCTAAAGTTGAAACTCCAGTACTTTGGCCACCTCATGCGAAGAGTTGATTCATTGGAAAAGACTGATCCTGGGAGGGATTGGGGGCAGGAGGAGAAAGGGACGACTGAGGATGAGATGGCTGGATGGCATCACGGACTTGATGGACATGAGTCTGAGTGAACTCCGGGAGTTGGTGATGGACAGGGAGGCCTGGCGTGCTGCAATTCATGGGGTCGCAAAGAGTCGGACAGTGACTGAACTGAACTGAACTGAACTGAATGGAAGTAATGATGACCTCCTTCAAAAGGCCTTAGGCCAGCACTGTTGGATTCAGTATCCCTGACGCTGCTGCAGGCCACTGTGGACCCACACCTCTGCAGGAGACTCCTGGACACTCACAGTCAAGTCTAGCTCAGTCTTGTGCGGTCGCTGCTTCTTTCTTCTAGGTCCTGGTGTGCACAAGGTTTGGTCTGTGCCCCCAAGAGTCTGTTTCCCCAGTCCCATGGAAGTTCTGTGAATCCCACCGGCCTCCAAAATCAAATCCCTGGGGGTTCTCAGTCCCTTTTCTGGATCCCCAAGTTGGGAACTTTGTGGTGGGTCCTAGAACTTTTGTTCCAGTGTGAGAACTTCTTTGGTATAATTGTTCTTCAGTTAGTGGGTCGTCTGCTTGGTGGCTCAGTGGTGGGACTCACACACCGTGCCTTTCAGGTCTGTTGCAGTCAGAGCCCCTGTCCACGTGGCAGATTACTGCTGGCTTGTGCCTCTGCAGGAGGCACTCAAACACTCAAAGGCAGATCTGACTCAGTCTCTGTGGGGTCTCTGGGTCCTGGTGTACAGTTTTTTTTTTTTTTTTTTTTTTTTTTTTTGAGCCCTCCGAGTGTCTCTGGCAGGTATGGGATTTGATTCTAAATGCGATTTTGCCCCTCCTACCATCTTGTTGGGATTTATCCTTTTCCCTTGGATATGGGGTTTCTTTTTTTGGTGGGATCCAACATTCTCCTATTGGTTTTTGACCCATGAGTTGCAATTGTGGAGTTCTTGCAGTAGAAAATGAGTACACATCCTTCTACTCTGCCATCTTTGTTACCTTTATAATTATATAAATTGGCTACATTTATATAGATATATATAGTTAGATATAGTTATATACCTTTAGATATAGATATAACTATAGATATAGTTATATACCTTTCCAAGTTCAATTTCTTTCCATAAAGAAATTGAGTCTCAATGTCATAACTCTTTGAATATGTTTTGATTCATCACCTTGAAGTCCTAATCTTCTACTTAGTGAATCAGTTTTTTTTTTTTTTCCATGTTCATTGTTTCTTCTGTATATGCCATTTGCCACCAAAATATTGAAAGCTTTCTTACTCCATTCTCTTGGGTAATTGCAGCATAGCTTATATACTTGCAGAATAAAGCTCTCCACTGAAAGATACCCTCTGTAGTTTCCACCCCATCAAAGGATTAAAAAAAAAAAAAAAAGCAAATCTGCAGTTTTGCTAGTTACATGTCAAATTATTTTCAAAACATCTTAATTTCAACATGTTGTCAAAGTTGACTTAAAGAAATGTGACTTTAAAACTTATATATATGTGGAATTTTTATTTTTATGAGATCTTCCTTATAGATACAGTTTCTATTTAAACAAGTCCATGTACCTCTAAGGATGTGGTTCAAAGGTATTTTTCAGTTTTTATCTCTCCTATCAAACTCTGTCTTTTCTTATAAAAGAGAAAATAAAGTCCTGAAAGGGGTATTAAGAAATCATTTGATCCCTGCCTGCTTGCCTTGGGAAAATGAAATCCTCTCAGATAAATGTCTACCTTATTCTTAAAGCTCTCCAGGGAAGAAGTCCTCTATCAGCAACTTATTTCTGATTAAAAAAAAAAAATCCAGTGTCAAAATGATGGCGTCTATTTCCATTTAGATGCTCTTAAGATTTTATAGTTTAGTCACTAAGTTGTGTCTGACTCTTGGTGATCCCATGAACTGCAGCATGCCTGTGCTTCACTATCTCCCAGAGTTTGCTCAAACTCACATCCATTGAGTCGATGATGCTATCCAACCATCTCATCCTCTGTCATCCCTTTCTCCTCCTGACTTCAATCTTTCCCAGACTCGGGGTCTTTTCCAATAAGTCAGTTCTTCGCATTAGGTGGCTAACATATTAATGCTTCAGCTTCAGCCTCAGTCCTTCTAATGAATATTCAGGGTTGATTTCCTTTAGGATTGGCTAGTTTGATCTTATTGCAGTCCAATAGACTCTCAAGAGTCTTCTCCAGGATTTAGCTATTAAAAAATTACTCTGGATGAGTTCATAAGATCATGACACCAATGCTAATTTCTAATAACATTTCCATAGTGATTCCTTAATTCTTTATAATGTTTTGAAATTTGGAAGATTACAATAAACTCTGCTTCTTTTGTATACAGATTGCTTCATTGTTCTGAAATACAAGAAATGCAGTGGGTATATAAATTAGATGGCAAATGAATTCAGTCAACTTAAAAAATAACAGGTTACATTATTTTCATTAATATAGTGCTTTGGTTGTGTTCTCTGGTCATTATGCTTTCTCAGATAAGCTATTGTAAACATTTTGGTTGCATTCTTTATACCTATGTTGATTACATATCACTGGTAATATTCTTCTTAAACCACATTGATTGCATGAACCAATAAAACCAGTCATGTGTATTTTCCCCTGGAGAATTTATATCTATAGTCAAGGATGCTCCTATCTTGGGGAAAATACACATGACTGGTTTTAATTCTCCAGAGATGTTTATTGAATAAGCCTGACATTCATATAAAGAAAACAAGGAATAATCATTTCATGAGACAGGATTTTGAAAGACATAGATACATACATAAGCATACCCACATGCACACGTACACATTCACACACAAACACACAATAAAAACAGCCAATTACTAAATATTTCAAAAACTGTAGCCACAGCTATCAGCCTCAGAATAGTCCTGAAAAACAACATATCAAGGTCAATACCCTGGGCTCAAATGAATACTTTAGAATATATAGCCACCATCCATTTTTGAAAGATATAGTCTATTTTCTATAACACCATAAGGCAACCTGATTTTATGTGCTTGATGTAGTTCATCAAAGACATACATGTTAAACACTGTAAAACTTAATAGTCTTCATTACATTTCCTAATATTCTGTCTATAGGTAGTGCAGGAACTTACCTCATTACTAATTTGAATATAAAGTCTAAGAAAAATAAAATTTAACCTGTCTCTGTACATTTTAATTCATAAAATGGATCATAAGGTGATAGAAATTTAATGTAAGAGTGTTCAGTTGCTCAGAGGTGGCTTGAACAAAAATCTATATAGAATTCTGACTTTAATTTATGTTTTATTCCAATCTTATGGCCATATTCGGTTGAGCTTCCCAGGTGGCTTTGTGGTAAGAATATGCCTGACAACACAGAAGCTGCAGGGGACCTGAGATTGATCCCTGAGTCTGAAAGACACCCTGGAATACGAAATGGCAACCCACTCCAGTATTCTTGTCTGGAAAGTTACATGGACAGAGAAGCCCGGTGGGCCACAGTCGATAAGGTCACAATATGTCAGACACAGACTCAGCAAAAACGCCTGAAAGATATGATATGTTTTCCCTGTTTACTTACTTTTTGTTTCTGATGTACAGCAAAGTGATTCAATTATACATATACATATATATATATATATATATATATATTCTCTTTCCTATTCTTTGAATTATGTTTTAATACAGGAAATTAAATATAGTTCTCTGTGCTAACAATAGGAGCTTGTTGTTTATCCTTTCTATATGTAATCCTTTGGATCTTCTGGCCCTAAACTCCCAGTTCAACTTGCTACCTTCCCTCCCATTTGGCAACAAGAATTGTGTTCTCTATGTCCATGACTCTGGTTCTATTTCACAGATAAGTTTATTTGTGTATTATTTTGGATATTTTAGATTGAACATAAGTAATATCATATGGTATTTGTCTATCTCTTTTTGACTTCCTTAGTTTAGTACAGTTATCTCTAAATCTATCCATGTTGCTGCAAATGGCATTATTTTATTTTTTTAATGATTGAGTAGTATTGCATTTTATTTATATATACACACATATATATATCTTCTATATCCATTCATCTGTATATATATGTACATACACACATATACACACACATATATCTTCTCTATCCTTTTATCTATTGATAGGTATTTAGATTGTTTCCACGCCTTGACTATCATAAATAGTGCTATAAACATAAGGGTGTATGTATTTTTTCAAATTATAGTTTTGTCCAGATATATGCCCAGAGGTGGGATTGTGCAATCACAGGGCAACTATGTTTTTATGAACTCCTCCTTTAAAATATCAGCTCAGTTCAGTTCAGTCACTCAGTCATGTCAGATTATTTGTGACCCCATGAACTGCAGCGTGCCAGGCCTCCCTGTCCATCACCAACTCCTGGAGTTCACTCAGATTCATGTCCATCGAGTCGGTGATGCCATCCAGCCATCTCATCCTCTGTCGTCCCCTTCTCCTGCCCTCAGTTCCTCATAGCATCAGGGTCTTTTCCAATGAGTCAACTCTTCACATGTGGTGACCAAAGTATTGGAGTTTCAGTTTCAGCATCAGTACTTCCAATGAACACCCAGGGCTTATCTCCTTTACAATGGACTGGTTGGATATCCTTGCAGTCCAAGGGACTCTCAAGAGTCTTCTCCAACACCACAGTTCAAAAGCATCAATTCTTCAGTGCTCAGCTTTCTTCAGAGTCCAACTCACATCCATACATGACCACTGGAAAAACCATAGCCTTGACTAGATGGACCTTTGTTGGCAAAGCAATGGCTCTGTTTTTTAATATGCTGTCCCGGGTGGTCATAACTTTTCTTCCAAGGAGTAAGCATCTTTTAATTTCATGGCTACAGTCACCATCTGCAGTGATTTTGGAGCCCAGAAAAATAAAGTCTGACACTGTTCCCACTATTTCCCCATCGATTTGCCATGAACTGATGGGACCAGATGCCATGATCTTCGTTTTCTGAATGTTGAGCTTTAAGCCAACTTTTTCACTCTCCTCTTTCACTTTCATCAAGAGGCTCTTTAGTTCTTCTTCACTTTCTGCCATAAGGGTGGTGTCATCCGCATATCTGAGGTTATTGATATTTCTCCTGGCAATCTTGATTCCAGCTTGTGCTTCTTCCAGCCCAGTGTTTCTCATGATGTATTCTGCATAGAAGTTCAATAAACAGGGTAACAATAGACAGCCTTGATGTACCCCTTTTCCTATTTGGAACAAGTCTGCTGATCCAGGTCCAGTTCTAACTGTTGCTTCCTGACTTGCATACAGGTTTCTCAAGAGGCAGGTCAGATGGTCTGGTATTCTCATCTCTCAGAATTTTCCACAGTTTGTTGTGATCCACACAGTAAAAGGCTTTGGCATAGTCAATAAAGCAGAAATAGATGTTTTTCTGGAACTCTCTTGTTTTTTTGATGATCCAGCAGATGTTGGCAATTTGATGTCTGGTTCCTTTGCCTTTTCTAAAACCAACTTGAACATCTGGAAGTTCATGATTCACATATTGCTGAAGCCTAGCTTGGATAATTCTGAGCATTACTTTACTAGTGTGTGAGATGAGTGCAATTGTGCGGTAGTTTGAGCATTCTTTAGCATTGCCTTTCTTTGCAATTGGAATGAAAACTGAGCTTTTCCAGTCCTGTGGCCACTGCTGAGTTTTCCAAACTTGCTGGCATATTGAGTGCAGCACTTTCACAGCATCATCTTTCAGGATTTGAAATAGCTCCACTGGAATTCCATAACCTCCACTAGCTTTGTTTGTAGTGATGCTTCCTAAGGCCCATTTGACTTCACATTGCAGGACGTCTGGCTCTAGGTGAATGATCACACCATCGTTATTATCTGGGTCGTGAAGCTCTTTTTTGTACAATTCTTCTGTGTATTCTTGCTGCGTATTCTTAGTATCTTCTGCTTCCGTTAGATCCATATCATTTCTGTCCTTTATTGAGCCCAGCTTTGCATGAAATGTTCCCTTGGTATCTCTAATTTTCTTGAAGAGATCTCTAGTCTTTCCCATTCTATTATTTTCCTCTATTTCTTTCCATTGATTGCTGAGGAAGGCTTTCTTATCTCTCCTTCCTATTCTTTGGAACTCTGCATTCAGATGCTTATATCTTTCCTTTTCTCCTTTGCTTTTCACTTCGCTTCTTTTCATAGTTATTTGTAAGGCCTTCTCAGACAGCCATTTTGCTTTTTTGCATTTCTTTTTCTTGGGAATGGTCTTGATCCCTGTCTCCTGTACAATGTCATAAACCTCCATCCATAGTTAATCAGGCACTTTATCTATCAGATCTAGTCCCTTAAATCTATTTCTCACTTCCACTGTATAATCATAAAGGATTTGATTATGGTCATACCTGAATGGTCTAGTGGTTTTCCCTACTTTCTTCAATTTAAGTCTGAATTTGACAATAAGGATTTCATGATATGAGCCACAGTCAGCTCCGGGTCTTATTTTTCTGACTGTATAGAGCTTCTCCATCTTTGGCTGCAAAGAATATAATCAATTTCATTTTGGTGTTGACCATCTGGTGATGTCCATGTGTAGAGTCTTCTCTTGTGTTGTTGGAAGAGGGTATTTGCTATGACCAATATGTTCTCTTGCAAAACTCTATTAGCCTTTTCCCTGCTTCATTCCATATTCCAAGGCCAAATTTGCCTGTTACTCCAGGTGTTTCTTGACTTCCTACTTTTGCATTCCAGTCCCCTATAATGAAAAGGACATCTTTTTGGGTGTTAGTTCTAAAAGATCTTGTAGGTCTTCATAGAACCGTTCGACTTCAGCTTCTTCAATGTTACTGGTTGGAGCATTGGCATGGATTACCATGGTATTGAATGGTTTGCTTGGAAATGAACAGAGATTATTCTGTCATTTTTGAGATTGCATCCAAGTACTGCATTTTGGACTCTTTTGCTGACCATGGTGGCTACTCCATTTCTTCCTAAGGGATTCCTGCCCACAGTAGTAGATATAGTGGTCATCTGAGTTAAATTCACCCATTCCAGTCCATTTTAGTTCACTGATTCCTAGAATGTTGACGTTCACTCTTGCCATCTCTTGTTTGACCACTTCCAATTTGCCTTGATTCATGGATCTAACCTTCCAGGTTCCTGTGCAATATTGCTTTTTACATTATCGGAACTTGCTTCGATCACCAGTCATATCCATAGCTGGATATTGTTTTTGCTTTGGCTCCATCCCTTCATTCTTTCTGGACTTATTTCTCCACTGATCTCCAGTAGCATATTGGGCACCTACTGACCTGAGGAGTTCCTCTTTCAGTATCCTATTATTTTGCCTGTTCATACTGTTCATGGGCTTCTCAAGGCAAGAATACTGAAGTGGTTTGCCATTCCCTTCTCCAGTGGACCACATTCTGTCAGCCCTCTCCACCATGACCTGCCTATCTTAGGTGGCCCCACTCGGCATGGCTTAGTTTCATTGAGTTAGACAAGGCTGTGGTCCATGTGATCAGATTGGCTAGTTTTCTGTGAGTATGGTTTCAGTGTATCTGCCATCTGATGCCCTCTTGCAACACCTACCATCTTACTTGGGTTTCTCTTACCTTGGACGTGGGATATCTCTTCACAGCTGTTCCAGCAAAGTGCAACCACTGCTCCTTACCTTGGACGAGGGGTATCTCCTCACAGCCACCCCTCCTGACCTTGGGTGTGGTATTTGTTAAATGTCTGTTGTGCAAAATTTCATGAAATTTTTTTTGTGATAGAAAAACTGAATACTTGGACAACAGGACAATATGAAGATATTTAAGCTATTAAAAAAGAAGCAAAATATCATTTATTATTGATAATCTAGTGGATTAAAAGGTTTTGACTTATTTTTAAAACTTAGGACATGATAAAAATTGTATTTAAGCATGAAATAGCCTTTTATATTAGGCAAATACAGCAAGAAAGGTATGAGAAATGGAAGGTCCTAAGAAGCCTCAATGTTTTTTCATGAAACTATCTTTGAGGTTTTACTGATAGCAAAGTTCAGACTGCTTAAGAAAGGAGAGTCTCAAGAAAAGGCAACATTTTCTTCAGTGATAAAAATTCACTGGTGCCTCAGATTTTCACTCAAAAAGGGTCATGTATCATGTGTAACTTCTCATTTTATGATATGTACCTTTCATTTTCAAACAAAGATGCATTTAAGCATTTAAAGAAATGCAATTATGAGACTGCCAAAACCTACAATTACATTGATATTCTTTATAGCTGATGGGCCTTTCATAGTGTCTTAAATTTGTAAAGTATATCAATTGAAAAGGCATTGGATTTTCATAAAAATCTAACATTTTCCTAGTAATAAGAGTCAATGAAGTACAAATTTATTACTTTTATTCACTAAAATGGAAGAAATCTTTAAAGTGTTAATCACAGCAAGTACAGTTTTCAACATTGGGGGAAAATGGAAAGATGAGGGTTCCTAGGAAGTAATAAGATTAAGACATGAAACTTTCATGTTGATGTTTTGTTTTCCTTTCAACTATGTAAATTCAGAAAATAAATGAGGAACTGGTATATTGTTCAGTTCAGTTCAGTTTAGTCACTCAGTCATGTCCGACTCTTTGTGGTATATTGCTAGATAAGCCCATTTTCCCGTTCTTTACATATCTAATTTCAAAGTAAACATTGCTTTTCAGTTGTTGATCTCTTTTGTTCATCTACTTGCCTTCTTCCTGAAAAATATGTTTTTCATGTATATTAAATTTTTCTATCTGACTGATTATTCAGAATGCACAACCAAGCCCATGTCAGTCTTATACTCAATTATAAAAAGAAATAATATAAAATATAAAAGATTTTCAATAATTCAACCACAACTTCTGCAAATATGAACAAATATGAATTAAAGAATAAAATCTATAGAAGTTTAAAAAGTACTTCACTAGATCATTCAAGTATGACCTAAATCAAATCCCTTATGACTCTATAGTGGAAGTGAGAAATAGATTTAAGGGACTAGATCTGATGGACAGAGTGCCTGATGATCTACAGATGGAGGTTCATGACATTGTACAGGAGACAGGAATCAAGACCACCCTCAAGAAAAAGAAATGCAAAAAACCAAAATGGCTGTCTGAGGAGGCCTTACAAATAGCTGTGAAAAGAAGGGAAGCAAAAAGCAAAGGAGAAAAGGAGAGATATATCCATCTGAATGCAGAGTTCCAAAGAATAGGAAGGAGAGATTTAAAAAAAAAAGCCTTCCTCAGCAATCAATGGAAAGAAATAGAGGAAAACAATAGAATGGGAAAGACTAGAGATCTCTTCAAGAAAATTAGAGATACCAAGGGAACATTTCATGCAAAGCTGGGCTCAATAAAGGACAGAAATGGTATGGACCTAACAGAAGCAGAAGATATTAAGAAAGGGGGCAAGAATACACAGAAGAACTGTACAAAAAAGAGCTTCATGACCCAGATAATCACGATGATGTGATAACTCACCTAGAGCCAGACGTCCTGCAATGTGAAGTCAAGTGGGCCTTAGGAAGCATCACTATGAACAAAGCTAGTGGAGGTAATGGAATTCCGATTGAGCTGTTTCAAATCCTAAAAGATGATGTTATGAAACTGTTGCTCTCAAAATGCCAGCAAATTTGGAAAACTCAGCAGTGGCCACAGGACTGGAAAAGCTCAGTTTTCATTCCAATCCTAAGGAAAGGCAATGCCAAAGAATGGTCAAACTACTGCACAATTGCACTCATCTCACACACTGGTAAAGTAATGCTCAAAATTCTCCAAGCCAGGCTTCAGCAATATGTGAACCATGAACTTCCAGATGTTCAAGCTGGTTTTAGAAAAGGCAAAGGAACCAAAGATCAAGTTGCCAACATCTGCTTGATCATGGAAAAAGCAAGAGAGTTCCAGAAAAACATCTATTTCTCCTTTATTGACTATGCCAAAGACTTTAACTGTGTGGATCACAATAAACTGTGGAAAATTCTGAAAGAAATGGGAATACCAGACCATCTGACCTGCCTCTTGAGAAACCTGTATGCAAGTCAGGAAGCAACAGTTAGAACTGGACCTGGAACAGCAGACTGGTTCCAAATAGGTAAAGGAGGACGTCACCCTACTTATTTAACTTATACACAGAGTACATCATGAGAAACGCTGGGCTGGAAGAAGCACAAGCTGGAATCAGGATTGCTGGGAGAAATATCAATAACCTCAGATATGTAGATGTCATCACCCTTATGGCAGAAAGTGAAGAAGAACTAAAGAGCCTCTTGATGAAAGTGAAATAGGAGAGTGAAAAAGTTGTCTTAAAGCTCAACATTCGAAAACAAAGATCATGGCATCTAGTCCCATCACTTCATGGCAAATAGATGGGGAAACAGTGGAAACAGTGGCTGACTTTATTTTTCTGGGCTCCAAAATCACTGCAGATGGTGATTGCCATGAAATTAAGACACTTACTCCTTGGAAGGAAAGTTATAACCAACCTAGACAGCATATTCAAAAGCAGAGACATTACTTTACCAACAAAGTTCCGTCTCATCAAGGCTATGGTTTTTCCAGTGGTCATGTATGAATGTGAGAGTTTGGACTATGAAGAAAGCTGAGCACCGAAGAATTGATGCTAGACTCTTGAGAGCCCCTTGGACTGCAAGGAAATCCAACCAGTCCATTGTAAAGGAGATCAGTCCTGGGTGTTCATTGGTAGGACTGATGTTGAAGGTGAAACTTCAGTATTTTGGCCACCTGATGAGAAAAGTTGACTCATTTGAAGAGACCCTGATGCTGGGAAAGATTGCGTGCAGGAGGAGAAGTGGACGACAGAGGATGAGATGGTTGGATCGCATCACTGATTCAACGGACATGGGTTTGGGTGAACTCTGGAAGTTGGTGATGGACAGGGAGGCCTGGCATGCTGGGGTTCATGGGGTGACAAAGTGTCGGACATGACTCAGTGACTGAACTGAACTGAACTGAAACAAAGATTAACAAAATGTCATTTGTGCCCCATGATGCAAACATATTTTTAAGGACTAATTCCCAAATATTTTTCAGTTGTAAAAATATTTTTAAAATTTACAGTGTGTGTTTACCCTTTGCAATATTACAGTTAAGCAAAGTACTTCTGTTCAGTTACAGAAATAATCCAATTTTCCTATGAAATTGTTATATATTAGGTTTATTATGAAAAGAAGAAGCATCAAATGTGTCTATTTGTATAAATCTAAGCAGCAATATATTAGGAGGGTTTTTTTTTTTTAATTATTATGATCTATAACTTATCATGTACCTGAATTTCAACTCAGGACTTTGAAGAGCTAGTTGCAAATTGTTAGTCTGAGAATTCTGTGCCATTACTGTAGTACCTAGGTACTAAGAATCTCTCATCATAGAGCATTCTTGATAAAGTGTTTAAAGTACAGATTTAATGTATAGAACTTTGCTTAAGGCTTATGAATATGAGCAAAACCCATTAAGTAGATGAAATAGCCTCATTTTTTTACTCAGATGTCATTGTACACTTTGTTATTATTATCCTTTCATCTTTTTGTTTACTTATTTCATATCTTGTGTTTTTTTGATTCCACACTATATTTGCCTTTGACTTGATGAATCTGATTCCACAGCTTCCAATTTTGTGCATATTTTACTGATTGCAAAAATATATATCTTTCCAATATCAATCTCCCCACTTTTATTTTTAACCAGCTGGTTATCTCCACCTGGTGACCCATTAAAGGGATGAAACTTAGCATCTTTATTTGCCTTTTTTTTTAAAATTCCCATTCTCCCTTTTCTAGTTAATAGGGAAAGTGTATAGATTCCAGTATCTCTGAATTCTGGGTACTTATCAAGAAAAACAAAATGTCTGTTTCAAAATACTCCAAAACATCTTCTCAGTCTTCCAACATGGAGTAACACATCTGTCCTACCCTATCTTTGTTCTAAGTACTAAGCTCAGTGAAAGTTCTTACTTTCTCATACTGTCTATGGAAATGAAGTTTCATTTCAATATCTTTGGCTTGCAGTAGTCTAGATTTGGGCTTCCCAGGGGACACTAATGGTAAAGAATCTGCCTGCAATATAGAAGATGTAAAAGATGCATGTTTGATACCTGAGTCGAAAGATCTCCTGGAGGAGGGCAAGGCAACCCACTCCAGTATTCTTGCCTGGAGAATCCCATGGACAGCAGAGCCTGGTGAGCCACAGTCCATGGGGGTCGCAAAGAGACAGACATGACTGACACGACTAAGCACACAGGCATGCAATGTATTATTATCTAGTTATTTACCATACCCTCTTTCTGTCTCCTCTTTAGTATATTCTTCACATTGCCAATAGACACCACTCTAGTCTTTTCGCTTATATGATTAAATGTTTTCAAGTCCAAATGCCATTTCATGAGATGCAAGTTCTTTCACAACTTTATCCTAACTACTGACCTCTTTTGATTATTTCCTATAAACTTAACCCCCAATACACACACAAGACTCACATACACAGGCATATACATATACATCCTCATATGCAGATGCATAAATGCATTTATTTCCCTTACTTCATTCATTTTGGTGTGCTCATCATTCATGAATGTATCATACCTCACTGTGATCTCTTGGACTTTCCACATGCTTCATTAAGAATATACCCTGTTCTGATTTCCTCCTCTTGCCTTTTCTATCAAGTAAGGTTAATACCTAATGTTGTCTTTGCTTTAAACAATCTTCTTATCTCTGAGGCAGGTTTAACCATACTTTCTTCTATGATCTTTGAGTGCTTTACAGTATCACTTATTGCATTTTTTTTTTACTTTATTTTACTTTACAATACTGTATTGGTTTTGCCATACATCAACATGAATCCACCACAGGTGTACACGTGTTCCCAATCCTGACCCCCCTTCCACCTCCCTCTTCATACCATCTCTCTGGGTCATCCCAGTGCACCAGCCCCAAGCATCCTGCACCCTGCATCTATCCTAGACTGGCGATTTATTTCTTATATGATATTATACATGTTTCAATGCCATTCTCCCAAATCATCCCACCCTCTCCCTCTCCCAGAGTCCAAAAGACTGTTCTATACATCTGCGTCTCTTTTTCTGTCTTGCATACAGGGTTATCATTACCATCTTTCTAAATTCCATATATATGTGTTAATATATTGTATTGGTGTTTTTCTTTCTGGCTTACTTCACTCTGTATAATCGGCTCCAGTTTCATCCACCTCATTAGAACTGATTCAAATGTATTCTTTTTAATGAATTCTTTTTTTATTATACCTGCCTTTTTTTCTTTAAATGTAGACTTTTAGCAAGGCAGAGACCATGTCTTATTCATGACTGTATCATCATAACCAAGGAAATGATACATTTCCAATGAATGTCAGTAACAGAAATAGAAGAATTAATGAGAATAATCTAATAAGAAACATATTATATAGTTTTGTAGGCAAAAAGATGTCCACTGTCTACCTCTTTAAAAAGAAACATTGTTGTGTTTCCTCTTTTATAAACTATAGAGAATTTTCCTACATGAGACTATACTTGCTTGAATTCCCACATGTGAATGAAAGAATAAGCTGCTTGAATTTAAAACACCAAGCTAATTAGCATTTCATTTGCCCAGAGAGGAAATAAAGGTCCTAGTTCATTCACTGCAACACTGATTTGGCACTCGCCTCATCTCAGGAGTTAATAACAGAAGGGCACAGATTATTAAACAAAGTGATCTCTACCCTGTTTCTCCAGTTCTTTCATATTTATTTTCACATTAATCCTAAAATATGGTTTCTTTCTCAAAAATTCAGTGAAGCTTCTGCCTTGATAAATTGTGTATGTCAGAAATCTTAATTGGAATAAAAGTACACTAGCTAGTTCAAAAAATGATTTTTAAAGGATATTAAGTCAGGAAATCTCTAGAGGAGATAGCAAGTTAGGCATGGGGGGCCCTTAAAAGAGCCTCTAACAGCCAGACTCAAAGCCCAAACTTCACCAGAAGACTCTTCCATGAATATCACATTGGCTTGCAATTGGAAATAGACACTTGGCCTTATGGACCTGGGACTGAACTCAGCACCATGGCTTTTACCACTTCTGTTTCTGTAGGACAAAGCCTCCTCTTCTAACCTTGCTGGAAAACGAATTCTGAGTACCACCCGCTCATCCTGTCAAATCACAGTGTTGAGGAAGCTAGTCTACATGCTGGAACCTACATCATGTTCCTGACTCCCCACTGCAAGGCTAGCCTGTATGTACTAATTTCCTATGGCAGTTATTAAAAAATGATCACAGGTTTAGTGGCTTAAATTAGTACAAATTTATTAAAGTTCTGAAGGTAAAGATGTCCAAAATTGGTCATATTTGGCTAAAATTGAGATGTTTGTAGAGTTCCATTCCTTTTGCATGCTCTGAGAGAATCTATTTTCTTGCCTGTTCTGGCTTCCAGAGACCACCCTAAATTTTTGATTCGGGGCCCTCTTTCTCCATCTTCAAAATCAGCAGGTTGGGCCTAAGTCCTTCTTACACTTGCATCTCTCCAGTCCTTTTTCCAATCCCTCCTCCATTTCAAAAGACCCTTCTTGAGTATACCAGGTCCACCTGGATAATTCTGGCTAATATCTCTACTTTGAGATCAACTGATCATCAACTTCAATCCCATCTGCAACCCTAATTACCTTTTGTCATCTTATCTAGCATATTACAGGTTCTGGAAATTAGTATATTATGGTCTTTAGGAAACTATTGCTCTGCTTTCTGGAGTCCACCTCTGGTCACCAAAGATTCATTCCCTTCCCACATAAGAAATACATTCATCTCATTCCAATATACTCTAAAGTCTCAGAATCCACAGAATCTGCTTAACATTCAAAATGTCATCAGTCTAAATCTCATCACCTACCTCATCTTAGTTGGGAGAAGATGAGGCTCTTGGTATAAACCATAGTGAAGGCAATTTCTTTCCATCTGTTTACCTGTGAACACAAGGAATGTTACCTGGTAGCAAAGTGACATGGTGGGATAGGCATAGGACATCAGTTACAGACATTCCTGTTCAAAGTGGAAGAAAATGAAGGCCAACGGAATCACCAGTCTGGAACAATTTCAAATCCAGTTGGGTGAATTTTATTTAGTTTAAAGGCCTGGAAATAATCCTCTTTGATTCTTAGGTATATTCTCTGAATCATTCTTCCTTTTTGATCAATGCTAGCATGTACTTCGGAGAAGGCAATGGCACCCCACTCCAGTACTCTTGCTTAGCAAATCCCATGGGCAGAGGAGCCCAGTGGGCTGCAGTCCATGGGGTTGCTAAGAGTCAGACATGACTGAGCGACTTCACTTTCACTTTTCACTTTCATGCATTGGAGAAGGAAGTGGTAACCCACTCCAGTACTCTTGCCTGGAGAATCCCAGGGACGGGGGAGCCTGGTGGGCTGCCGTCTATGGGGTCACACAGAGTTGGACACAACTGAAGCAACTTAGCAGCAGCAACAGCAGCATGTACTTGCAGCTGAGGAGTTTTATTCATCTGAATTCTTGCATGGCAGAATTCTTGCATGGCAGAATTTGAAGGCTGGCATCCAAAAACCTTCTTTCATTGTGTCCTCTTTCAGCTTCCTTTAATGTGAGCTGACAGTGTTCTGATGACACGGTACTCAAGGAAAGATTTTCTGTCTGTCTAGTATGTTTCATTTGTTACGTAGTGCTTTGTAAGTATGTGTGTATGTGTGCATGCATGAATGTGTATATAATATTCTTTAGGAGGTTCCTTCAGAGATCATTAGCAGCTTAGGGTGATTGGCTAGACAAGTTCAAAATTTGAAGAACAGGTAGACAGACTCCAGGGCACAGGCTGAAGCTGCTGTCCTCAGATAGAATGTCTTATTCTTCCAGTAAGCCTTAGATCTGCTTTTAGACCTTACAACTGATTGAATCAGGCCACACAGATTATCTAAGATAATCCCCCTTACTTAAAGTCAATTGATTATAGAATTGAATGACATCTGCAAAATATCTTCACAGAGACACCTAGATTAGTGTTTGGATAACTAGGGACTGATAGCATTCCTGAGTTGACAAAACAAAAAGACAGGCATACTGGGCAGGTATGTTTGCTGGTTTCCTGAGTATCCAGAAACATGAGAAAGAAAACTCTCTACAAAGATGTGTAAAAGTTGCTGAGTGCTTAGAAGACATGCCAGATGAAATGTCATATGACCACTACGAAAAATTCACAGTTCATGTGATTTTTCCCCCCAGATTTCCTTTGAAGCTGTCAATGACACATTTTTCCCTTACTTGTGTTAACTTTTTATACCAGTATTAACGTTATAATCCATTTTACTTTTCAATTTTACTTTCTTTTCACTTTGTTACATTTTAGTCTTAATCAGTTCCTTTCTTCTCTCCCTACCAGCATGTATTCAAAATGCTATTTTTCTATCAGAATTTATTTCCTAGGATGGCACATTTCTTCTTCTTCTTCTTTTTTTTTTTTTTAAACTGCCCTCTGCCACACATCAGGAATCCCAAATTCCATTTTTATTGTGTCCATGTGGTATTGAGTTTTATAACTTTAAAATCAATAGAGTCAAATATCATACAAATGACCTCTGCATATCATGATGGAAATGGTCACAGCAGAAGAGACACTAATAGCTGGGATCCTGCCAACTAAAATTAGGTTTAATTTGAGAAGAAAAAAGCATGACTCAAAGCAGAACAAAAAATATTTGATCTTGTCTTATTCTTCAATCCAAACATATTCATCATTGAAAAAGTGCTTCGGATCAATGTAACACTTTATAAAATAATTACACTTTTCTTCAAAGACTAAATACTGTTATTTTGAACATTGTCAAATTTCACATATCTATACTAGATACCTTCATAAGTTTCTTTATAGAGCATAAGTAAAACGACATTGAATATTTTGAGTTAAGTGGCTTATATGTGTTCAGCTTTGTTATTCACAAGGTCAAAGGTGACATAGTCTCCTTTATGCTTTCTTGAAACTAGGGTATATATAATTTTTAATATCTGTTCTAGTGGTGAACTTTGAAAGAGAAATAGATTAAAAATTACTATTCTCTAGAAAGAAAGAATGTAAAGTGAATAAAAATTATTTAGGTGAGATTGCTTCTATGACTGAATCTTATGAGAGTCTACTAGTGAGTCTTAAATTGTATTTTATGAAGCTTGAACTTCCTAATTTCAGAGGTAAGAAGTTATATTCAGGAATTTAAAAATATCTTTCTAAATCCCTCAGTAGAATTCTAGTTCCAGTGGGTACATTCAGCTATTCATGGAAAGTGTTAAGGAGAAAAATAACCACAGTAATAACAACAAATACACAACTTACATTTTCAAGAAAACTAGGATCAGAAAGAACAATCTATAGGCAGCAAATGTATCCCAATGTGGCCCAAAGCAGAGGTCTTGAACAACCCATAAGACGCCTATATGAGAATGTGCACAAAGTGAGAAGGAATCTGTAAAAGAGGACTAGACATTCTAAGTCCAAACTCGTGGTATGCACAATATTAAATCACATACAATGTTGGGTCCCATTACTATGAGCTTAATGCGATAACTGAACTGAGACTACACAGTGGCTGTTTGGGCTCTCCAGTGTCTGGGCTAGGCAGTTCAAATCCAACCTGGTGCAGCTGGTTTTAGCATCATGCGCTGAGAATTCTCTACCTTGGTTTAAATATCAGTGGGAAAATTTCCAGAGTACTGGTTATTCCAGGAATATTTCCAGTTGCAGGTGTACTCAGTCACTAAGTCATGTTCTACTGTTTGCAACTCCATGGACTGTAGCCCACCAGGCTCCTCTGTCCATGGGATTTCCCAGACAAGAATACTGGAGTGGGTTGCCATTTTCTTCTCCAGGGGATCTTCCTGGCTCAGGAATTGAACCTGTACCTCCTGTGTCTCCTGCACTAGCAGATGGATTCTTTACCACTGAGCCACATGGGAAGCCTGATGCCTATTCTGTATACTCAAAATGTAGAAAAACTGAGGAAGGAGAATAATGTGATTAAGGCTACACACTCTCCATGTCCCACTTTGAGATGGTAATGACTCCCGTGGCCCCATGGATTCTCAGTATGTCCACCGTTCTATCTTCTTTCCCATCTAAGAGAATATCAAATGTCAGTTACATCCAATTTAGAATAAACATGCATAGCGAGTAGATACTAATATCCCATCATATTATAATTTGCATTATTAGGACATATAATTGCAAGATTTTACTATATCAACTTCCAGAAAGAGAGGGACCTACCAGAAGATGGTTGTTAGAATAAATATTGAATAGGGTAGAAATTCGTTAGAAACAGAAGATCTAGAAATTGGGATGAGGGTTTATTTTCCAAAGGTAGCAGATATGACAAATTCCAGCAAATAGAACTTCCTTAAATGAGGGCATATACTGCAACACCAATGCTTTGAGGTGTAGGAATGTCGGGACAATTAGTGCAAGATTTCTTTTAGTAGGTCTTTGAGAGCCAAAAGTGCTATAATTGTAAACCCTTTGCAGAAACAAAAAGAAAATAGTTAACTATGAAAGCTTGGGAAACCACTCCAGATCAGTCCTATGGCTGCTACCCAGAACTGTACCAGTAATTGTTCATGAAAATTCATTGACTGAAAATTCACTGGTTGCAGTGACTAACAACACAAATAACAAATTCCACTTTTAAACAGCAATACAGTAAGAAAGCTGAAAATGGTAACAATTATGTCACATAGTTGATAAAAATTGTGATCTAATATTCCAACATGAACTAAAAATACATTTAATAAAGTATTTTCTGTTTTAAAGAAAGGATAAGAACAAAAAATGCAGAAATACAGGAACACAGAAAAAAAGATGGCATAAAAGACTAGGCTGTAAAATTGGAGCTGTCAAAACCCTAGAAAGATATGAAAGGGAAAAGACTTGACTATATCATAAAGAAAAAAAGAAGTATATCAAGAATACATTGATACAAACTATAACTGGATCCAAAATTTTATGTCAAAATTCTATTTTCTGTATATTAGAAGAAAACACAGATGAATACCTTTGTAACCTCAGAGTAGCAAGGTCTTTCCAGCTGTGACTTAGAATTCAGGAGCCATAAAAGAACAAATTAATTAGCCAAAACATCTGCAGAAATACCTGAAGCAAAAGAAAAACACAAGAAACATTAATGGCACAGGTTCAAGGTGAGAAGATGGCCCCTCCTGCTGGTACATTTGTTTTCTGGAAAACACATGGGGCCTGTGTTTTCTTGTACTTTGACTTATTGTTCTTGTGATGCTCTGAAACATGAGCATAACAGAATTTCAGATGTCAGTACAGGATGAAAAATAAGTCTTCCCTGTTTATTAATACAAAACTGTAAGTCACATGGCATTCTTGAGAAGCCATGAAGGTCAAAACAAGCATGAATCTGGAATGTCAACTGCTCATTGGGCTCGGCTTGGAATCTGCCTGCAATGCAGGAGACACAGAAGACACAGGGTTTGATCCCTGGGTTAGGAAGATCCCCTGGAGTGGGAAATGGCAATTCACCAATGAGGTGCTCAGGATGCCCCCTAGGACTTACAGTATGATAGAGGAGCATCCTCACACAACCATCTGAAATTCAGTATGTGAGGACCATAAGATGGAAGCAGTTTAATTGCTGTGCTCCTGTGGTAGAAAGCACTCGTGCCTAATAGCCATCAGTTCAGACCACAAGGTTCCTCACTGTCCATGTCTTGTCTATTGATGAATCTCAAACTGAGATATCGGGAAGCAACAGAAGTAAAATCAGAGATTATGCTATTAATCAAAAGCTCTCCAACATATACTTTCAAGTTGAAAGACAACAGGTATTTTCCAACATTGAACTAAAGGGTCAAATGTTGCCCACTTCTATCTCATGATGCTTATCTCGCCTGTAAAGAGTGTTTTAGTCACAGAGAAGGGCAAGGTTACTGTGATCTGAGCTTTCTTTCTCTACTTCCACTCTTGGGGCATGGGAGAGCTTTCAAAATGAAAACTCAGTTTAGTTTAAAAGAGTCAGAGAGAAGTAAACCTTCTCTTTTCACCATTGACTATTCAGTCTACAGATTTCAGAGTTTCTGTACCCGTAACATGAATAGGATTAAAATCTGAATCTGCTGAGCCCACACACTGCCTGTAGTATGAGATGGCATCTCAAAAATGCTGGAGTTGGTAGCTGTTAATATCACTTATTCCTCAGTCACCCCTCCATATTCATTACACAACCCAATATTCATTCAGGATAAAAGTGAGAGGCAGAGACTCCCTCATTTTTGAGACTTGGCATTGGAAATCATACAGTATAGCTTCTGAGATATCTGTTAGTCAAAGCCCAGCTTCTAAGAAGAGAACATAAACCCCATTGTGAAACATGTCAGTCATCTTACAAGAAAAGTGTATGTGTGAGATTGAGTGAGCATATTAATGCAGCCATCTGTAGAGCATGTAATCTTCAATTTGTCACACTCTCCTTCCAGGCAAGGAAGGCCCAGTCCTTAGAAACATAATGGCTTTTCTCTCCTGTTCAAGGGTAGGGAAAATTATTTTATTCATTCTCTTACAAGAATGAACAAAATGTTTCCTCTTTTTAAGTAAAGATTGTATATTCATATCCAGTTGGAGGTATATAAACTTATTTCTGCCAGATTCATCAATGGGAATATTTTAACAAGGTTCCTACCAGGAATTCAGATTGTGGACTTAGCATTTCTGATAGGTTTATTGTGATATATAGTAAGTATATATTTGGTGTTTAGCCTGTTTCTGACAGAGAGCCAATACTGTTGGAATTTCCTAAGTGATGAGAGGTATAAAGGTGTCTTGTTACAAAAATAAATAAGTAAATGAAAAAGAAGGGAATGTCTGTGTACTTCACATATGCTGCCACTAGTCTCAGAAACAAAGAAGCAGCACAGGCCTTAGAGTGCTCTGGGGAGGACGTGGAAGATGAGAGTTGCTGACAGGAAAATGGGAAGCTGGAAGATCTAGAAGTTCACATGGGTTTGGAGGAGGCACATGATGACAAAGGCACCAACAAGATATATTAATGGTTAATCATTTATCACAGTTGCAGTGGCAAAATGTTATTAGCTGAATTCAGAACTGCATCTACATAAAAGGACTAAATCAAATTTCAGTCCTGCAAACTGTATCTCAGTTCCAAAAGAGATTCAAATTTTATAACAAAGTATGTCCAAAATAATATATTACAAAAGATATTGATATGTAAAGGGCTTATAAACAATGGAGTACAAAAAGTCCAACAACCCTGTTAAAAGTGTCTGTCTGTGTGTGTGTTTGTGTGTGTGAGCACGTGCTCAGTTGTGTCCGGCTCTGCAACCACATGGACTGTAGTCTACCAGGCCCCTCCATCCATAGGATTCTCCAGGCAAGAATACTGGGATGGACTGCCATTTCCTCATCCAGGGGATCTTCCTGACCCAGGGATCAGACACATGTCTCCTGAGTCTCCTACATTGTAGGCAGATTCTTTACTGAGCAACCAGGGAGACCCCTTAAAAAGAGACTAAAGATAATGAGGAAGGAGGTGGTTGGGGGAGTCAGGATGGGGAACACATGTGCACCCATGGCTGATTCATGTCAACATATGGCAAAAAACATTTCAATATTGTAAAATAATTAGCCTCCAATTAAAATGAATAAATAAAAAAAGAGACCAAAGACATACACCAAAACTTAAGAGAAAATGTCATGAAAGTAATTCTTAACCTTATGAAAAGATATTCAGTATTTCTTCTAATCAGAAAATTTTTAAAAATTGGGACATTATTTTTTATTTATAGTCATAAAAATCTAAACATAGCATGTCCTGAGAGGAACTTGAGGCAATAATTTCTTTAACTCACTGCTAATAAGGATGCAAAACACATAATAGAGGGACAATTTGTCAAATCTTGCACATTTACCACCTGACCTAGAAACTCCAACTCTAAAATTCCTTACCAAATCATTGTACAAAATGAGGGCACATGGCTATTCACTGTAGCAATACAGTGAATAGCAATGGATGTGAAAATATTCAGATTTCCATCAATAGAGGTCTGAGATGGTTGGATGGCATTACTGGATCAATGGACATGAGACTGAGCAAATTACGGGAGATGGTGCAGGACGGGGAAAACTGGCATGCTGCAGTCCATGGAGTTACAAAGAATGGGACATGATTGAGCGAATAAACAAGAGGTCTGTTGGGTTAAATCATAGTACAAAATGGAGTGACTATTCTTGGTCTAAGAAGTGAAATTCTTGAAGATAAACTTTGTGAGGCAAGAAGAGCTTTGACCCACATGATGATTATTCATGAATGAAAATGAAAAATCCCTATCTAAGCATCCAGTTTTTTTTCTTTTCTTTACATATAAATCTATTTGTGATTATAGCTAGACATTGATATCTTACTCCCTAAACCAAAAATAGATGTTAAACCAGAGATAGATTTTTTGATTTCTGGAAGTTGCTTCTGTATTTCAGTACACAGATGTATTTCTAAGTTAATAATAGTTACATAATTTAAGAATTATACAGCATAGCAATGAAGATACTCTCAACTGAGTATTGACATTAGAACAGAAAGGTAAAAAATCAGGACCATTCTTCACTCCTCCCAATATATAGAAGATGTCTGACTCAATCCTACAGTTTTGACTCCTGGGAACTACCTTACCAATGACATTTTAAAAAAAGATACTTGGTGTTAACAAAATATTAGCCATAAATAAACCAAAATTATTTTTCTAAGCTTTTGGATAGAATGGATATTTTTATGGATATATTTTCTCCAAATATTCAAATGTATGTTTGGATAAAATTATTTATCCGAAATAATTGCATACAACTTACATTTATCCAAAACTGGGAACAATAACAGAGAATCACTAATGAAGAAACACATTACTAATAAACCTCCATAAATGTTATCATGAATATAAATTCAGTCACCTGCTGTATTTTAAGTTTAAAATGTTCTAATGTGTGCATCATCATGTATCTGTGGTAGTATGTTATTCACTCAAACTCTTTTCCCTGTAAGAGACCTGAGAGGATACATCCTTTCTGTGAGAACTTACAATGCCTTCTAGGAGGTAGGGTAATTCACTATTCCAAGGACTTCACATTGACCATGTGACTAGTTTTGGCCAATGTGAGCAAACATAGTTATGCAATGGCCACACAATATGTGGATATTATATGCTTATACCAGCTCTTACTCTTCTATTTGCCTACAGAATATTCATGTACTATACAGATATTGCTCCTTTTCCTATGTTCCCAAATAAAGAGACATGTCAGTTATACCCAAAATAGAGCAGCACTGTAGCCTGAAACAATCTTAGCCCTGAAGGCCAGGAATTGCCCAGAGCAAAGCTGTAGCCAACCCACAGCTATATACTGTGCACGTGATAATTAAATACTCACTTCAAACTACTGTGACTGGAGGATTCTTCTCCATTATAGTGAAGTTTCAAGTTTCCTTGTGGATCAGACACAAAGAATCTGTCTGTAACGCAAGAAACCCAGAGATCCTTGGGTTGGGAAGATCCCCTGGAGATGGAAATGGCAACCCACTCCAGTATTCTTGCCTGGAGAATTCCATGGGCAGAGGAGATTAGTGGGCTACAGTCCATGTGGTTGCAAAGAGTCAGACATGACTGAGCAACTAATACTTTCACTTTTTCACTTTCAACATAGTGAAGTTTAGTAAATATTACACTGCATTCCATTAGACAAATTAAATACTATTTTAAAAACTATTTCTTTGAGTTTTATTTTGTCATAATAGTTATGCATATTTGCTGCATATTTTAATGTAATTTTTTCCATTTCTCTTAAATTTTAATATGTACCCCATACATTCAGTAACCATTTATCAATTAATTTCTGGTATGTGATCACTGCATTCTGTTTGAAGTTTTTCATTCTTTTCAATTCTATTATTTGGAAAATAACAATCATAATAATAGTTTGTATACTGGAACAATAAGGAGGTTGTATTAAATAATGAAAAACATTTAACTGCTTAACAAATTCAATTAAATATACTTTACCACCATGCAAGACTTGAGCTGACAAAATTTACTAACTTTTCTAAAAACGACATTGACTCAATTACAAAAGAATGTTGGTCTGATGTGGATTTATACAGGAGCAGAATCATGAAAGGGAATATATTTTAAAACATTGTCTAGAGAGAAAGAACACTGTAGTTTATGGATGTTCAATATTTCACTCAATAATTTAGTCCATGTATTTTACGGAATTGAGTATATTATGCCATTTTGGCTCAAAACCATTAAATAATTAATTGATATAATGTATCTTCCCATGATTCTGATTACTGTACACAGAAAGTCACCTTTACAAAATATTGGGATCCAGTGTAGGGCCAGCTAGAGGGACAGACTTCACTGTATCTGTAGACATATTTTCTGGACCCTGGGTCACTTACAATTATTTTTTGTTTGTTTGTTTTTTTAAAAATCAAATAAAATTGAACTTGGTTAATGTGATTTTTTTTTCTCTCAAAGATAGAACTGTTTTCAGTGGTTAATTCTGAATCCAGTAAATTCAGTAATGCAGTTATTCCAGGTGCTATTTAAGGAACATGGAATAGATTCGTGAGAAAAGCACAAAAATGTCTGCCCATGTCAAATTTGTAAATTCACCATGGTAATGCCATACTCTGGGTTTTCTTGGATGTAGCCTATTGGCCTTCTCTTTTTGGCAGTCTCTACACTTTCTATCAGCTATAATTCCCATCTGTGTTGTTTGTGGAAAGATGGTTTTAATCATCCAACTCATCTCATGCCGGGAAGCCTGCTGGAAAGTGTCAATGAATATGTATTTTCCTGTAATCCTAAATTTTGTCTGGTACTAGCCAAACACTTCAAAGTTTGAAATCAGATGGTACCAGATCATTCAGGGGTTGTCTCTAAAATACGTTCTGTATCTAGACAAGCTTGTCCACTTATTTTTTTTATAGTACTTACTCCCAGATTTAGTATTCTTATATTTGAACTCATCATAGAAAAGGGGTAGTGTAGTGTCCGCATATCCCTAGTAATCTGCAGTTTGGGTATTAGTTCGATTTCTTTTTAATTGTCTTCAGGATCCTTGCAAAAAAAAAAATGTAGACAGGCATCACTCTGAAAATATTTACTGAGATTCCATTGTAAGTACTACTGTGTATAGCCTACCAAGAATCAAAATCGTGCAGAAACCATTGAGGGCACTGATGATAAAAAGTTAAGTTGAGAAAATGGGCCAGACAGCAATGAAGTTTATAAGAAATGTGTTTTGGAATTAAATGGATCTATCTGGAATCCTGGTTCTGATGTTGAAAAATCTTTGCAAATCTGCAAGTCACATCAGCTTTCCAAGTTTTGATTTCTGTAGTCAAAGAATGAAATGCCATTACCTATAATCCTGAGAATTAGGATTTTAAAATGCATCCAGAATTTTGGTACACAATAGCAGTTTGATAGCTTTAAAAAGCACTTATTATTAGAATAAAAATATCCCCTGATTCTTCACTACAGATTCACGAAAGCACTCTGGGTCTGTTTCAGTATGTATGTGTGTTTTATATGTGTATATGAAAGACATTTACATAGCAAAACAAGAAAACAAGAGACTTAAGTACCATAAAAGTTCAGGACAGAAACCTAAAATAGGGTGATCTAGTGTCGACTTAACAAATAGTCACAACCTTAAAGTTGACAGTTATGTTTGATTCGGTTAGAATTTTTAGGACGTCAAGACTGGGAGATAACACATCAAGTAACCAGGACAGAACTGCTTTGAGGAGGTGTGGTGAGAAGTCAGATTATATAGAAGTTTTGTAACAAAGGGCAGGTAGCCTGAACATCAAAAGATTATTGCTAACTAAAGAAAACCAGATATCCCAAGTTAAGGAATTTAGTGCTTTTCTATGTATGGAAGATGCAAGAGTCTGGGCTCACTGAAATCATTCCTTTCCTGTATATCTCAACTATCCTGGGCCAGTGTCTTGAGTTTTACGCAACTTGAGCCCCTTCAGGCTCATCTTAGGGAGTGGCTACAGTATTTTCCTCCTGATGGCTGGTATTCTTTTCCTTCCTAAGTGCCCTTAGGGCTCACCACCTCACATTGAATTGCTGATTGTGACATTCTTTTTTATTGACATGGCAGGAAATATTTCATTTCTCAGTAGTTAGTGGAAACTTCCCAGAAGTAGTACAGATTTTGACATGGGAAGACATATCTTTCAGATGAAATTATATACATGAATAACTATTGATTCCAGTTTTAGTAATAGGGTCATATTATAGTGCTATGCATTAGAAGACAACGTTGCAAGACAGGGAATCTTTTTTTGAATTTTCTTAATAAATTTAAAGATTCTCTATTCTTCCCATTCCCCAGTTGAGTTGGGATAAAATTGACACAGTTTTCTATAAGGTTAAGGTGTACACTGTTGTGATTTGACTTAAATACATTATGAATTGATGACCACAATAGGTTTAGTAAACAACCATCATTTCATATAGATAACAAAATTTAAAAAATAGGAAGAATATATGTCATTTCCTTGTGATGAGAACAGATTCCCTGTTCTAATGTAATTGAGGAACAACTACTGATTTCTAAGTTTGGAAGGACATGATTGAACAATGACAAAAGCTCAGCTTCTCTCTACACCAGTGTCAAATGGAATTTCAGAGACAGAATTTTGGGTGACATAGAAAAGGATAGCTTTATTACTTTGCCAGGAAAGGGCAGGCAGAGTGGGCTCTTGCCTCAAAAAAACTGCATCTTCACTTGGAAAGGGTATTGGAAAGCTTTATAGTAATGGTTCAGAGAGGGCATGGTCAGTCTGTGGAGAGTCTTCTGATAGATTGATGGTGAGTTAAGTAGGAGTCAGCATCACCAACTCTCAGGTGGACGACATACCCATACCTTGTTAATTGTTAATTTCTCCCACCTAGAGGGGATTTCAGAGAAGGCAATGGCAACCCACTCCAGTACTCTTGCCTGGATAATCCCATGGACAGAGGAGCCTGGTAGGCTGCAGTCCATGGGGTCACAAAGAGTCAGACATGACTGAGTGACTTCACTTTCATTTTTCACTTTCATGCATTGGAGAAGGAAATGGCAACCCACTCCAGTGTTCTTGCCTGGAGAACCCCAGGGATGGCGGAGCCTGGTGGGCTGCCGTCTATGGGGTCGCACAGAATTGGACAGGACTGAAGTGACTTAGCAGCAGCAGCACAGAGGGGATTTCAGTATTTGCTGAAAGCTCCTCCATCCATGGGATTCTCCAGGCAAGAAGACTGGAGTGGGTTGCCGTTTCCTTCTCCAGGAGATCTTCCCCCCAGGGATGGAACCCAGGTCTCCCAAATTGCAGGCAGATGCTTTAACCTCTGCACCACCAGGGAAGCCCCACAGTATCTGCAAAACAGTGCAAAAGATATTGTTGCATGTGTCTGTTGATGGGGAACCAGGACCTTATCCCAAGGCTACTCTTGATTATTTATTTCCCCCTCATCTCTTATCCTCTCCCTTTGCTAATTAACAACTGGTTGAATCTCTCCATTGGAATTCAGGGAAGGTCATGAAGACTGAATGAAGGCTGTTTCCTATAATCATAGGAATGAGGGACACAGAAGAGCTTTGTTCCTGGAGCCTCATGGGGTCCTGCTATATATCATGATGACTTCAGAACAAAATATACACCTATGTCTTTGTCCAGATTTTCTACAAGTGGAATGATTTACCTTGTCACTTGTGGACGTCTGTTAGCTTTGTTTGAGATCTTGTCTGCAGGCCCATAAATATTTGAAGCAAAAATATGAGGTAGGGAGTGATAAAAGACATCTGTAACACTTAAATTCCTCACTAATATTTTGCACTTTAAAGTGTTAAAATACACATATCAAGTACACGTCTTTCTCCTTGAAACAGCCCTGTGAGTCTAGTAAGACAGGTGTCCCTTTGCATTTTTGTGGGTTAGGGCAACCAACACACATGATTAAGTAGGTGGCCCAGCTTTACACATTTTATACTGGGAAGAATACAGGTGAGAGTTTTCCTCGCAGAAAGTGAAAGGCCTCTCTCTGTAGGTAGAAATTAATTGTACTGCTCCTAAAGAAGAGGCATCTCAAAGAGTGCCTGAAATTCTGGCAACAAAACCCAATTCCCACATCCCATTTTCACTTTACAAGGAGGAGATTTCCTTGGGGCAAAGGACAGAGTATTGTTCACATTTTAAAGCTTCTCTCACTGGTATTATAATCACAAAGTATCTTGTGACGGAGCTATTCACACTAACAGCACTGTTTTGAACCAAAAATTTTTTTAAAGATGTTATTTTCCATAGTTTTCATAGTTGTTACTTGCTTGCTTTTTTTTTTTAAGGAAATCCATGAATGCTATTGCAAGCACAGTCAAGGGAATAATTGTTCTGATATTCTGAAGGGAACTTTGTTTTCTTTCTTTCTTTCTTTTTTTTTTTTTTTAGCATCACTGCCACTTTCAAAAAAGCTGTAGGGAATAAAACAAACAAAAGAAAAACTTAAATTATAGCTTTTTCACGTTATCTCTAATTTGTTATGAAGCAAGAAATGTTCTTGTTTTTTTATATTCTCATATTATAAACACACTGAAACATAAAATTTATTGTAGCTCTACCATTTCAGTATGTTTGTGGGAGAAACTCAGTTCAATGTTCAGCTCTTGTTAAGTTTTCTTTTGACCATTTGCTAATATTCCTCCCTTAATAATTTAAAGAAAAGTATTTATAAATTCAGTCTTCCCAGGTGGCACTAGTGGTAAAGAACCGTCCTGCTGATGCAGGAGATATAGGTTCAATCCCTGGGTCAGGAAGATCCCCTGGAGGAGAAGATAGCAACTCACTCGAGTATTCTTGCTTGGAGAATCTCATGGATAGAGGAACATTGTGGGCTGAGGTCCATGGGGTCACAAAGAGTCAGACATGACTAAAGTGAATTAGCACACAGCATGCATGTGTTAATAAATTCATTAATAAATTCAAATCCATAAATTTAAATGGATTTGGGAAGGTCATCTTTGATTTGTGTATAGAAGGATGTAAATATTTTTATTCCCTGTATTATAATAAGAAATCATTGGATTAATTTTGAAAAATCATACTTTCCTTTAAAACTAGTAAAGGCCAACAGATACAAAGAAACTTAAAGAGAGACTCTAGTCAGTTAACACTTCCCAGATTAAGCAAAGGATGAGAGGTTTCAATTCTTGAATCTAGTGACTAATCTCAGTTCAGTTCAGTTCAGTCACTCAGTCATGTCCGACTCTTTGCAACCCCATGAATCACAGCACTCCAGGCCTCCCTGTCCATCACCATCTCCCGGAGTTCACTCAGACTCATGTCCATAGAGTCCGTGATGCCATCCAGCCATCTCATCCTCTGTCGTCCCCTTCTTCTCCTGCCCCCAATCCCTCCCAGCATCAGAGTCTTTTCCAATGAGTCAACTATTCACACGAGGTGGCCAAAGTACTGGAGCTTCAGCTTTAGCATCCTTCCTTCCAAAGAAATCCCTAGCCTATCACAAAAAAATGACCAGTCAAACTTTTGACAACTTCTTCTAGAAGTTTTGTGGTTTCAGCTCTTTCATGTAAGTTATGTTCCATTTTGAGTTCCATATAATTATGTATTATATGAAGTGTAAAAATATATATGAATATTCAATTGTTTCAGCATCATTTACTGAAAAGAGTATTATTTTTCTTCATTTGTTTATCTTGGCACCTGTATTAAAAATCAGCTGACCATATAAATGTAGGTCTATTTTGGAAAGGTCATGGAGAAGATGTGACAAACAATTGACACAGAAGTTAGACCCAGGCAATTAAAGCACATCACCGCCTAACCTGTCCTTGGAATGTGCATTCTGCCCACTTTTCCCCACAGTGGGAGCCCTTTTCCAGGAAGTATCCTTGAGAGAGCAGTGTATTGTTGTTCAGTCGCTATATTGTGTGTGACCCCTGTTTTGTAACCCCATGGACTGTAGCCCACTAGGCTCTTCTATCCTTTGGGATTCTCCAGGCAAGGGTATTGGAGTGGGCTGCCATTTCCTTCTCTGAGTGTGTTGTTGAGACTATCAATTGGTATGCAGGAGTAAACCCAATTAAGGCTTTTGTATAAACTCTTACTCATCAGGAAGATAGGTGAGGTGAAGAGATTGACTCATTTTCTGGCCTCCCAAGACAAACTTGTATGCCAGTTCCTTTGCTTATTAAAACTACCACCCTCCAAAAAAAAAAAAAAAAAAAAACACCTACCACCCTCCAATCTGGAGTAATCTGCCTTTTTCTTTGATTTCTCACCACCCCTCATGCACAAGGATCACCTTCATATTTCACCTGGGAAGCTTCCCAGATTTCAAACCAACAATCTATTTTATGTGCATTACTGTGTTCTATTGATTTTAATGTCTACTCTTTTGTCAATACCCTCATTTAACATTGCTTTATAAGTATTGAAATTAAGTAATGCAAATTCCTCAACCTGTATTTCTCCATTTGTTAAGATCGTCTTTAAATTTCCTTGGCAATATTTTGCAGGTTTTGGAGTTCAGGTTCTGTACATTGTTCATTAAATTTATTGTGAACTTCTTTTTAAAGTCATTGCAAATGGAGGCTTTTATTTTATTCTCTGTTCAGTCTTGTTATTCATTTCTTATCAAATGTGTAGTTAGATCTTCTCTTTCATTCTTGAAATTTTTAATGATTATATTCTCTGTTTTATTTTAAATAACAAAGCTACATTTTTATCCATCTCCTCACCTTTTAAAGCAGCATATTTGTTTTATTTGATTAATGTCTGCATTTTATTTCTGCTGTCTATGTTGTGATTGATTTATTCTTCATGTTATTTCTAGGTTCATGTTCTAGGGACATAGATCACTGATTTTTAAACTTTTCTTTAAATTTAAAAGAACATAAATATCTAATATGAACACTGAAATTTTATCAAAGTATTTCTTTAATAGACCTAAATAATTTCATATGTGCTGTTTTTATTATCATTGTTCAAAATATTTTTGATGTTTTTCTTTGACATAATTTATTTAGAAATCAGAATGTATTTCTGATTTCAGAATTGTTTTATTTTGCTGATATCTAAATTACTATTATTTTATGTTACAGCTCTTTCTCTCTGGTGTATTCATTAATATACTGAGACTTACTTCATGACTGGCATATATTCTGTTCTAGTGCTAGTGAGATGTGTACTTGAAGAGAATGTCAATTTGTAAAGTCTGTAGTTTTGGAGTTTGGTGTTCCATAAATGTTAATTAGGGCCTGTGATTGATTGTATCATTCAGATTTTCTGTGTCCATACTGAAATTATGTTGTTACTATATCAGTTACTAAGAAGGGGAAGTTAATGTCATTCATTGTAATTTTACTGTCAGTGTTCACTCTGTATACTTTAAATCTTTGGCATTAAATACAAATACATTTATAATTGTTATAAATTCCTACTTCCTAATATGTTAACCATTTATCAATAGTAAGTATTATTTTTGCATTAATGTTTGTTTTAGTTTGTTTTGTTTTTTGGGCTTTTAGCATTTCAGCCAGACTCGCATGCCTGTTTTCCCGAGCATGATATACATTTTATAGCTGATTATTTTTACCTGTCTGTGTCAATATATTGTAAGTTTATTTCTTATAGGCAGTGTATAGTTGCATATTCTTTTTCTTAGGCAATCTAGCAATTTCTGTCTTTATTAACACATTTAACTAATGTTTGTTGATATGGTTATTTTAGGGTCCACTGTCTTGTTTGTTTTTTGTTTCTTTCTTATTTGTTTTCTTATCCTGTCTTCCTTTGGTTTCTCAGTTTCTCTTTTACTGTCTACATGTATGAATGTATGCTAATGAATATTGCTAATATTCAATTTTTATTAATTAGGTTTCTAGGAGACCTGGGTTCAATCCCTGGGTCGGGAAGATCCCCTGGAGAAGGAAATGGCAACCCACTCCAGTATTCTTG